>NC_135388.1:16135000-16430000 GCF_051989625.1 Stigmatopora argus | reverse complement strand
GGTCACATCAGGCAGGCTTCTCAGTTTATAAAAATAGTGTAGAGCGAAACTGTTGTGTGGCGATGTACGTGCACAGTGTTTCCTCAAAAGCCTGTATGTATATATATATATATATATATATATATATATATATATATATATATATATATATATATATATATATATTTATATAACAACTTTGGAACATATCCCAGCTAACTCTGGTCACCAGGCAAGATAAGCCCTGAATCGGTGGCCATCCGATCGCAGGGCACATGGAGAGCTCATACTATTGGAATACTATGATTCTTGTCAATTGAAGTATATAATTAAGAGAGAGGTATGCTTTCATCAATTAGTTGTATAAGGCTAATATTACAGCTACAACGGCCACTTGAATTGCCTTTTTTGCTAAACACTTAATATCAAGGATATTGGTAATGTAAACAACTCTAGATGTTCCTACCACGGACATTGGACAAATCATGATGTTCCTACCAAGGACATTGGACAAATTATGATGTTCCTACCAAGGACATTAGACAATGCATGATGTTCCGACGTTTTGAGTTATATGTTCATTACTGTACACAATTTATTTAAATCTTGACACAAGTGAAGTTCGGGAGTCCAGAATACATCTGCAGAAGTGCCGGAGTGCTTTGTTGTCTTTCTTTAAAAATATCTAGGGACAACTTAGAGTGTTCAACCAGCCTACCTTGCATGTTTTGGGGATGTGGGAGGAAACCAGGCCGTTATTCTATTCTTTTTAAATTCTATTTTATTTTTGGAAGAAAAAAAAACATTAACATCATGCATTTATTCATTTTACATTCCGCTTAGCCTCAAGGGTGGTAGGTGTGCTGGCCAACAGCCAACCGGCCATTGGTGGGGGACTCCCTGAAATGGTTGCCAGCCAACTGCAAGGCACAGTGAGACAAACAACCATTCACGCTCACACTAATACATAAGGACAATTTAGAGTGCTCAACCAGCCTACCATGGATGTTTTTGGGGTGTGAGAGGAAACTGGAGTACCTGCAGAAAACCCACACAGACACAGGGAGAACAGTTATCAATTTAACCTCTGACAAATAAACTAACTACCGGTACGTTATGTAAAATTAGTGGGTCACAAAAAGATGTTGTATTTTGACTCTAACAGCATAAAAATTAGACGTGGAGCGTTTATAATTAGAGAAACTAGCGTTTGGCTGGCTAGACTATTGGGGGCAATGGGGACTTGGATCGTCACTCGTCTGCCGTTTTACGTCGTGACAGCACACATAAAATGTAAATGAAATGGTTTTATGATCCATTCATTCATGCGACTTAATTTTAATTCCTAAATTATGAAAATGGTTGAGTTAAAAATGATGAATGCAAGGTGTGACATAAAGCGTGAGAGTGGCCTGAAATGCGTGAGAGACACACTCATTGCACGAGTTGAGTACCCTGCATACTATCTCATGGAACATTATATTATATCTGTTCTATAGATTAGTTACTATGACTGACAGTTGCACTACAACAGTTTTTCTGTTGCAAAGTAAAACACTCAATCACACCACACGGTCAAAACATCTCCCCAAGTAGCATCAGCATCTTGAATTATAAACAATTGGTTGAGACGCTATTTGTCCAGTTAAGACTGATTTAGATTAGCATAAGAAAATTGGTAAATCGTCACTGGGGAGCCGCGGGCTAACTTCCTCAACACAGCTGATTGCTATCAAGCAAGGCCCTTACCTGCCTTGCGGTACTAGTTCATGTGCAGCTCTCCACATTTAATAAATTGCATGTTTAATTTAGAATAAATACTACATTTTAACATTTGACTGGCCCTCATTTGACCCATTAAAGGATGTTATATTGGTATATGAATGTGAATATTACATGACACTGCTATATGAAAAATTTAGTTACTTACAAAATAAATCTACACCAACTATGACATTGTCAGATGTGAATTACATCAACATATTTTCACTTACAAATTAATTTACAGGTTCTGGATGCTTTATTTTAAAGAGTGGCACTTAAAATGAATTCATGCAATCATTCATTTTCCTTACAGCACTATGGGAAGGAAGTTGGGTACCCATGGATTGGTTGCTAAGCAAGAAACTTTAAGTTGTGTTCTGAAATACGGTACTAAACTACTGTCATTCTCAAAAAAATGAACTGATTTAATTGCTTAATATTTTAGACATAATTAAACATTCACCCATTTTCTGTACCGCTTATCTTCACAAAGGTTGTGGCTTGTGGGGGTGCTGGAGCCTATCTCAGCCAACTATGAGCACCAGGCTGGGGACAGCCTGAATTGGTTGTCAGCCAATTGCAGCACAAGTAAACATTGTTCATTCATTCATTTTCCAATCCACATATCCTCACAATGGTCCCAGGGGGTGCTGGAGCCTATCCCAGCCAACTATGGGCACCAGGCGGGGGACAGCCTGAGTTGGTGGACAGCCAATCGCAGCATAAGTAAACAATTAAATTCTATTATATTGGATTTATTTTGTTTTCATAAGATCCTCTTCTCTCTCTGGGTCATGTGAGACCCAGCGACAGCATCGTCGATTCCATTTTATAGTAATTTGATAGAAAGCACCCTCCCAACTGAGTGAGTAAATATTAATTTCTTGCTAAGTGATACAAGAAACCTGTAGTGCTCTACTGTTTGCCGTGTGCACGTTGTCTTCTTTTCATACACTAAATGTTATATTTGATGCCGCCTGACGGTGTAGAGGTTCACTCGCCTGCTTTCGGGGAGGGCAGGCGTGGGCTCGATTCCCGCTGGTGACAATATGATTCTCAGTGTGTAGGGTTGTTTGTATCTACGTGCCCTATGGCTGACTGGCGACCAGTCTAGGGTGTAGTCTGCCTTTTGCCCGAAGTCCGCTGGGCTTCGCCAACCCACAAAACCCTTACAAGGATGCACGGTACAAAAGATGAAGGAATTACATTTATATTTGCTCTCCTTTAGAGCAGAGGTTTTTTGAAATTCCCAAATGATTGAAGCTCATTGCCTTAGCTAGCATCTTCAGCTATATGTCCTGCCTTTGTCAGAGTTCTCGCCTCCTCTCAAGCTGATGGGTCTTCATATGGATGATATATTTGAGAAACCTTCAAAATAACGATGCTGACCTTCCCGATATGGTCAACATAAAATGTTGGTAAAGTTTCATGCTCAATGGCCAAAATTGTCAAAAGGTAAGATAACATTTCATGGGCAGCGGCATAACAAAAGAAAATACAATAAAACCCGTAGAGCCCTTGTTTTTCTCTATGCTATTCATAGCCAGTGTTTTTTCCCTTGTGCTATACATAAAGCAAACCTTATGCTCAGATTGGCACTGCCTTGTGCAATAAATAAATGCTATGAAAGGTGTGTGATGAAATAGGTAAAGGGGCACATCAAAGGCAGATTAAATATGGGGGTGCGTGTCGTCCAGTAGTGGTGTCCCAGCTCAACTGCTTCTGAAACGCTGTATATTAATGCAAACAATGACCTAGAATGCAACGTCTTGGCATGCGGGCAGTGGTTGGTACATTTTGCGCCTGCTTTCTTCCCTTTCTCATGTTGTTTTTCACTGTCACATACTAGTAGACTTATTTTCATTGACGCACATTTTACAGTTGAAACCATATGTTTATGTGAAATAAATAACAAGGCACATATTTTTTGCTTATTGCCTGACATGAAATCAGAAATCCTGCATGTTTTTGGAATGCAGGAGGATACCGGAGTACCCGGAAAAACCCACACAAGCATGGGGAGAACAAGCAAACTCCACACAGTGAGGATCAGCCTGGGATCCAACCCTCGACCCCAAAACTGAGAGGCCGACACGATAACCACGCGCCTGCTGGGCTGCTTTGTGAATGAATAAGTACTTGTTTATTTGATGTTTGAACAAGAAACAAAAGTTTCTAACCTCACTTTTTCTTTTTGATACTTTATATGTTAGCAGAGAAAATAAAGCAGTAAAAATATAACTCTGTAAAAGATCTGAGTTAACGTACTTATACCCGTTACAATAGCCAGCTTTAAAGTTGAAGACAGAGTTAAGAACCCACACTTACTTTTGATATGCAGAAAGAAGATTGGTGCAAAGAAATGTCATAATTCTATAAAAAAAACTTGGAAAATCACTGATCTGTATTGATTGCTTGAGCGAATCTTAGCTGCAGTCAGGCATGCATGCTAGAATTGATTAACTCGGTGAAAAGCAAACTACTGCAGTACAACATCAAAAAACAAAATGGTGACACAAATACTGACTCAATGGCTACATTAAATTGATGTATTTTTTTATAACAGTTTTATATCATTCTACTTGTGTTCATTGGCATTTTATATCCCTCACAAGTGACGTAATTATTTTTTTCATGTTCAAAGAACTATACATCGATGGTGTCATATTTTGGTCGAGAGGAACTGTGATCTATTTGAAAACTGATGAGGACCACAAGGGTATAAAACACTTTTATTATCTAATGGGTGAAATGGACTATAAATCCACGCCATTATAGTGATTGACCAAGTGCACCGCAGTTTTAAAGTACTGTAGACAAGGCTTTACTGAATGAACATGAGATGAATATTAATTTCATTGTTGATTAATTGTGAACTTGATTTGCCTTTGCTATCATAAATCATTTAAAAATATTCACATTTACTCTCTCTATGTTGAACTCGACTTTATATTACATATTGACAGGCAAAAATCATGTATGATCACAATGCAGGCCATGCCCGTGGCTCATGAGATTTGCTGGCAGCACTCAAAAGGCAAATGTGTTATCTGCTTAGATCGAAGGAGTGCTTTAAAAAGAGGACTCCGTTTGATTGGACATTTTGTTGTTTTGTCCCTCCTGGCAGCCTTTAAAAATGAAAAAAAAAACATGTTTCTAGGATAAACGGTTAGCTCTTTGTTACGTGACAAGTACATGACAAAAAAAATACATAAAAGGGAAAGTGTTTTCTTTTTGGGAGCTCTATAAAAACGGGCCAGTAGTTGATAACGCACCATAGAAAACAAGGTAGACCCATTACTCTATGGCTTCAATGGCAAGGACAATAGATGGACTTAGCAACACATTTTTATCCATGTTCAGATGAAATGCCCTTGCACAAACGGTGAAGAAAATGGACAAGGAAATTGTCAAAAATAATAGCAAAGCAAGAACAAGGATGGGGATTTTAGTAACTTTTGTACTCTTGGTAAATGGCCCATATCTCTCAATATAAATGCAATATAAAATTCAAATGTAATTCAAACAAAACAGCTTGCTGATTACATTTACGTAGCAGCCCACACAATGCTTACATGTAATCAAGATACACAATACTCTTGTGCCGGCTTATTTACAAATGCTAAAATGAAAAAAATAAAAAAGAGGGGACCAGGGGTTCCCTCTAAAACAAGCGTGTCAGACTCGGGTTGGTTCGCGGGCCGCATTAACGTCAACTCGAGTTTATGTGGGCCGGACCATTTTAGATATAATATTTAGATTTTTTTAAATAAATGGATTAAAAGAACTGGAATAAAAGCCCCGAATACAGACGCTCCCCTACTTACGAACGCAATTGGTTCCGAGCGATTGTTAATAAGTTGAATTTGTTTGTAAGTTGATTCAGTGCCATATTTTGTATTATAATTTATGTTTAAGGCTGATATAAGTATATTGAAGGTTTATATAAGTGCATTTGTATGTTTAAGGCTTGTATAAGTAACATGCATTGGTTTGAAAAAAAAACATTTAATAAAATGGAGAGAATACGTACAGTACTGTAGAGAGAGAGAGAGAGATTTATGTATTAGAAACTGAAACTTTCAGAAGTCACTGTGGTCCAGTGGCAAAGACAATGGGTCAGAACTTCAGGTGGACTTGAGTTCAATTCCAGTCTTTGCAATTCTCAAATTGTTTATTGAGGTAATGAAAAGGATAGATATAACTTCCAATCACTTCAATCCAGAAGTCACTGTGGTCCAGTTGCAAAGACAAACGGTCAGAACTTCTGGTGGACTCAAGTTCAAATCAGGAGTGAGTTCAATTCCAGTCTTTGCAATTCTCAAATTGTTTATTGAGGTAATGAAAAGGATAGATATAACTTCCAATCACATCATTTCAGAAGTCACTGTGGTCCAGTGGCAAATACAATGGGTCAGAACTTCTGGTGGACTCAAGTTCAAATCAGGAATGAGTTCAATTCCACTCTTTGCAATTCTCAAATTGTTTATTGAGGTAATGAAAAGGATAGATATAACTTCCAATCACATCCTTTCAGAAGTCACTGTGGTCCAGTGGCAAAGACAATGGGTCAGAACTTCAGGTGGACTCAAGTTCAAATCAGGAATGAGTTCAATTCCACTCTTTGCAATTCTCAAATTGTTTATTGGGGTAATGAAAAGGATAGATATAACTTCCAATCCTATCATTTCAGAAGTCACTGTGGTGCATTGGCAAAGACAATGGGTCAGAACTTCTGGTGGACTCAAGTTCAAATCAGGAATGAGTTCAATTCCAGTCTTTGCAATTCTCAAATTGTTTATTGAGGTAATGAAAAGGATAGATATAACTTCCAATCACATCATTTCAGAAGTCACTGTGGTCCACTGGCAAAGACAATGGGTCAGAACTTCAGGTGGACTCAGATTCAAATCAGGAATGAGTTCAATTCCACTCTTTGCAATTCTGAAATTGTTTATTGAGGTAATGAAAAGGATAGATATAACTTCCAATCACATCCTTTCAGAAGTCACTGTGGTCCAGTGGCAAAGACAATGGGTCAGAACTTCAGGTGGACTCAAGTTCAAATCAGGAATGAGTTCAATTCCACTCTTTGCAATTCTCAAATTGTTTATTGGGGTAATGAAAAGGATAGATATAACTTCCAATCATATCATTTCAGAAGTCACTGTGGTCCAGTGGCAAAGACAATGGGTCAGAACTTCTGGTGGACTCAAGTTCAAATCAGGAATGAGTTCAATTCCAGTCTTTGCAATTCTCAAATTGTTTATTGAGGTAATGAAAAGGATAGATATAACTTCCAATCGCATCATTTCAGAAGTCACTGTGGTCCACTGGCAAAGACAATGGGTCAGAACTTCAGGTGGACTCAGGTTCAAATCAGGAATGAGTTCAATTCCACTCTTCGCAATTCTCAAATTGTTTATTGAGGTAATGAAAAGGATAGATATAACTTCCAATCACATCGTTTCAGAAGTCACTGTGGTCCAGTGGCAAAGACAATGGGTCAGAGCTTCAGGTGGACTCAAGTTCAAATCAGGAATGAGTTCAATTCCACTCTTTGCAATTCTCAAATTGTTTATTGGGGTAATGAAAAGGATAGATATAACTTCCAATCATATCATTTCAGAAGTCACTGGTGTCCAGTGGCAAAGACAATGGGTCAGAATTTCAGGTGGACTCAAGTTCAAATCAGGAATGAGTTCAATTCCAGTCTTTGCAATTCTCAAATTGTTTATTGAGGTAATGAAAAGGATAGATATAACTTCCAATCACATCATTTCAGAAGTCACTGTGGTCCAGTGGCAAAGACAATGGGTCAGAACTTCAGGTGGACTCAAGTTCAAATCAGGAATGAGTTCAATTCCACTCTTTGCAATTCTCAAATTGTTTATTGGGGTAATGAAAAGGATAGATATAACTTCCAATCATATCATTTCAGAAGTCCCTGTGGTCCAGTGGCAAAGACAATGGGTCAGAACTTCTGGTGGACTCAAGTTCAAATCAGGAATGAGTTCAATTCCAGTCTTTGCAATTCTCAAATTGTTTATTGAGGTAATGAAAAGGATAGATATAACTTCCAATCACATCATTTCAGAAGTCACTGTGGTCCACTGGCAAAGACAATGGGTCAGAACTTCAGGTGGACTCAAGTTCAAATCAGGAATGAGTTCAATTCCACTCTTTGCAATTCTCAAATTGTTTATTGGGGTAATGAAAAGGATAGATATAACTTCCAATCATATCATTTCAGAAGTCACTGTGGTCCAGTGGCAAAGACAATGGGTCAGAACTTCTGGTGGACTCAAGTTCAAATCAGGAATGAGTTCAATTCCACTCTTTGCAATTCTCAAATTGTTTATTTAGGTAATGAAAAGGATAAATATAACTTCCAATCATGTATAGGCGGGCCGCCTCGTGGTGTAGTGGGTCAGTCACCTGCCTGCGACATGGGTGTCGAGGGTTCACGTCCCGGTGTCGCCAGTCAACAACTGCATGGTGTCGGCAGTCAGCCGAAGGCTGACTGTCGAACGCCACCAGGAACCCCCCCCCTCCCAACTGTCTTCCGGTCAGCCGGAGGCTGACCGGAAATATTGTTTTGCTGAAAAAAAATGACTAAGTCTTTATTTGAATGAAAAAAGGATTACCCATTTACTGAACTACTAGTGTAGTGATTAGTCAAATGAGAGCAGGATTCGAACCCCATTTCCCACATGGCAGTCAAATCCAGTAACTTGAGGTCTGTCTGACCCATTGTCTTTGCCACTGGACCACAGTGACTTCTGAAATGAGATGATTAGAAGTTATATTTATCATTTTCATCACCTCAATAAACAATTTGAGATTTGCAAAGAGTGGACTTGAACTCACTCCAGATTTGAACTTGTGTCCAACTTCAATTTCAACCCATTGTTCTTGCCACTGGACCACAGTGTCTTCTGAAATGAAGTGATTGGAAGTTATATTTATCCTTTTCAATACCTCAATAAACAATTTGAGAATTGCAAAGAGTGGAATCAAACTCACTTCTGATTTGAACTTGAGTCCACCTGAAGTTCTGACCCATTGTCTTTGCCACTGCACCACAGTACAGTTGGAAGTTGTATTTATCCTTTTCATTACCTCAATAAACAGAATTGAGAATTGCAACGAGTGGAATTGAACTCACTCCTGATTCCCGCCTCATGTTCTGACCCAATGATTTTGCCAGTGGACCACAGCAACAACTAGAAGGTGAAGAATCAGAAGTCAGATTTATTCTCCGACTCTCTTAGCCTTACTTGCTATGTCATTTTTTAAAGAAAAAAAGCCTTACTATACTATGTCGTTTTTTAAGAAAATAAGCCTTACTATACAATATCGATTTTTAAGAAAAAAAGGCTTCCTCTACTATGTCGTTTTTCAAGAAAAAAAGCCATGCTATACTATGTCGTTTTTTAGGAAAAAAAGCCTTACTATACTATGTCGTTTTTTAAAGGAAAAAAGCCATACTATACTATGTTGTTTTTTAGGGGGGAAAGCCTTCCTCTACTATGTCGTTTTTCAAGAAAAAAAAGCCATGCTATACTATGTCGTTTTTTAGGGGGGAAAAGCCATACTATACTATGTCGTTTTTTAAGAAAAAAAGCTTTACTATTCTATGTCGTTTTTTAAGAAAAAAAGCCATACTATACTATGTCGTTTTTTAAAGGAAAAAAGCCATACTATACTATGTCGTTTTTTAGGGGGAAAAGCCATACTATACTATGTCGTTTTTTAGGGAAAAAGCCTTCCTCTACTATGTCGTTTTTCAAGAAAAAAAGCCATGCTATACTATGTCGTTTTTTTAGGGGAAAAAAGCCATACTATACTATGTCGTTTTTTTTAGGAAAAAAAGCCTTACTATACTATGTCGTTTTTTAAGATAAAAAGTCTTACTATACATGGTCTTTTTTAAACAAAAAAGCCTTACTATACATGGTCATTTTTTAAGAAAAAAGCCTTACTATACTGTGTCGTTTTTAAAGAAAATAAGCCTTACTATACTATGTCGTCTTTAAAGAAAAAAGCCTATACTATGTCGTTTTTTTAAAGAAAAAAGCCTTACAATACTATGTCATTTTTTAAGAAAAAAAGCCTTAACGAACGCAATTGGTTCCGAGCGATTGTTCATAAGTTGAATTTGTTTGTAAGTTGATTCAGTGCTATATTTTGTATTATAATTTATGTTTAAGGCCGATATAAGTATATTGAAGGTTTATATAAGTGCATTTGTATGTTTAAGGCTTGTATAAGTAACACGCATTGGTTTGTACTGAAAAAAAAAATAATAAAATGGAGAGAATATGTACAGTACTGTAGAGAGAGAGAGAGAGATTTATGTATTAGAAACTGGCCAAAAGAAGCGACCTAATGACGATTGCACAGTTTTCTTCTTTTTTTCATCATAAATGATGCGGTAGCACTGTATGGCATCATTCAATTGATTTGCAAACTTTGTGCAACGTTCAATATTTGGGTCCTGCTGCTCGATCTTTCTGTTTATAAATGGTACTGACGGTCGAACGATTCAATGCCCGTGAAACGCTCACCACTCTCACGCGCATCAAGCTTCGTTATTATTGCCACTCGTTTCAAATGAAATGGCTTGCCTCTTCCTTGCAACTCCCTCAATAGAAGCCTTTAGCTTTTTTACCAACCATATTCAATATTGGATGCATGAGATATTTAATGATACAAATGAAAAAGGTTCGTATGTACCGTTGTTCGTAAGTTGAATGTTCGTAAGTAGGGGAGCGTCTGTATTCAGTTTTTTATAGATCTAAAAAAATGTTTATTTTAGCTTTTTTTAAATATATTTTTAGAGTTTACAAAATGATTTTTGAACTAAAAACACAGAAAAAAATGATTAAAAAATGCAGTTATTGATTTAAAATGGAGAAAATAAGGAAATATAATATATATCTATCTCTATCATTTTAATTTGATCCTAAAACAGAAAGTTGGCGCTCATGATTTACTTTCCCGGGCCACACAAAATGATGCGGTGGGCCAGATTTGGCCCCTGGGCCGCCACTTTGACACCTGTGCTCTAAAAGGTTAAATGCACACAAAAAAGAAACCCTAAAAACCGTAAACATAAATTTTGTGGGGTGGTCAATTCACAGCTAAAGACAGTGTGAATATGAGTGAGAATGGGAAGATTGCTTTTATGAGCCCTGTGAATGACTGGAAACAAATTCAGCACATTTTACCCTTTCCCAGTTGGGGAAAGATGTAGCTTGTATAGGCCCCATATATAGAGCATATAGGATAAATGGTGTGCTTCAGGTGACATAAACTACAGAAAACATCTGTAATGCTACCCTGAGGCCAAATGCAAATTGAACGATTTGTGGGATTCCGTATAGCCTTGACTCCGTAAATGACTCATGATGTGACGCAAAACATGAACATTTGCTACTTTGGCCTTTGGCTGTAGCTTGAAATATTGAAAATTAAATGCTAATCATCTTACTAAATAAATCAATATTTTTTAAAGATCCCTTAATGTCTCCTAATAGTATCACGCAACATTAGATATTTGTTCTCGATCGGGGCTCGATGAGTCACATTGGAAGTTGGACAGAAATGCCGAGGCACAAAGCGTGCTGTTTTGCCAAATTTTGCAGTGTGTCACTGGAGTGCCCTCAGTGGAGTAACAATTTAGTTGCGAGTTTGATTGGGTCACACACAAGTGGAATCTTAACTGTACAGATATCATAAAGACACCAGTGGATACTCTGTGTCATCACTCACATTTTCTGTTACCACAGCTTGGCTGCTGGAGTAAAACTGCTCTATTCATGCACAGATCACCACCATCTGTCTAACACAAAGTGGCCTCTATGCCAAACTGTGAAAGTATCCCATTTAAAGGGAATGAGAGGAGACACCTTGAATGGCAGCAACTTAACCCACTAAGAGTAAAATCCAACTAAATGAGGCACACATGTATATGTTACTTGAGGAAACATATTTTAGCTGGTCTTTTATATAATGTCCCTGAATGATATTGTAAATAAAACATATATTTAGGTTTAGTATCTCTTTGCAAAAGAGAGGGCAGAGAGAGAATAATTATAATAGGCTGAAAACATTTAAGTTTAGGGCACATTTTCTGCTTGGTCCAGTCTTTTACTTAAAGTCAGCTGGTATAGGCTGCAGCTCACCTAAGAAACAAATGAGTACAAGTATTCTAGTATAAAATAGATGACTATTATGCCAGGCAAATTGGGTTTCAAGAAACTACTTGTAACCCACAGTTTTCTGCATATAGCCCTAGTCACACTGGTGTTTTGAACGTCTAATTTGTTCATGAATATTACAACGTGCACCATTTGGTTCATGAATATGAAATAGATGGAACGACAGGCTCTCGCCATAATCAAGAGTCGACACACACACACACACACACGCACACACACACACACACACACACACACACACACACACACACACACACACACACATACACACACACACACACAGACCACAGTGCGTCATCATCTGTGCTCTGCTCCGACAATTTCTTTGCTTTATTTAGCCAATCACAGATCGTCTGAGCAGAATGTTGGTGTTGGAACCAATCATCCATGAAAAACGTGTGAATTTGCCAAATTTTAGCACCCTGGTTATGTAGTTTAGTTGAGTATATCTCAAGCTGTCTCTCTCTCGTCTGTGTTGTCCCTTTTATTTTTTCCTGAATCTTATATCAATACATTTATTCATTAAAAAACACTGCTTTTTTGTGACAACCATGATTCTCTCTCTTTCCCAGAACAGAGACAAAAATCGGATTGACAGATTGCAAAATGAACATGATGCAAGCGCAACACTGACATGTGGAGCTGGAGAGCAAACATTGAAGGATTTGTTCCAATAAGATGTACTGCAACAAAATGAATATTTTAGCAAAGAAGACTATAACTAACACTACACTGAAAAAATAATCACAAGGTGAATGTGACAAATTGCCTGATGTAAGCTTTTTGTGCGACAATCATAATTCTCTCTCTTTCCGAGAACAGAAACAAAAACCTGATTGACGGATTACAAAACGAACAGAATGCAACAGAAACACTGACATGTGGAGCTAGAGCGCTCGCATTGAAGGCTTTGTTCCAATATGGTATACTATAATCTAAAGAATATTTTTGCAAAGCGAGAATATGACTAACATAACATTGGACAAATATTCAGAAGATGAGTTTGACAAAATGCGTGATGTAACCTTCAATATGGCCCACATTCTGGTATTGCTTCTTTATTTATTTGATTGATTATTTTATGTTCAATTCTCTGTTAAAGGGACACATTATCACCTAGGTATGTGCGAATGCCAAAAAATCAGCCTTCTTTGCTGACGAGCTCTACCTATACAAATGTAATTTATTTTTAAAAGGAATTGTAGCAATTAGCAATGAACAATTATAAGCTTCATTTACTTAACTGCTAATTTCAAGCCAACTAAAAATTTGTAAAACTGACTGGGATGCTACTTTTATAACTATTAGGGCATAGCATTATGAACTATTAATTTCCTGATTAGGCTCAAATTCAGCAACATTGTGTTTCTACTCCAAGTATGTTTTGGACAGTCACTCATAAAAAATATAAGCCGAAATTGCTTATTGGTGAAAAAATACTGCACCACAGGTGGTAGCCAAAGTAGGTTAGTCAAGCAGACACTGTCCTTAACAGGACAGTAATGATGATCACTTTCATTACCAAGGTGTAAATGGCATAACGATCAGGGATCCCCTTCAGTTTTCATCCTTGTTCCCTGCTTGGATAATTAAAGTACAAACAGCAAGTGTTATTTAGAGAGGCTTTCAAAATGTAACTTGAGCAGTGCATCCATGGAGCCATTAGAGTGAAATACACAATGTTTACTGAGTGTAACGAATTTAGGCAGTGTTGGAAATAATTAAGACTGGAGGATTTACCGCCATCAATTGAAAGGCATAAGAAATATAATGGCATGCATATGTAATGAGAAGAAAAAAAGTTTGGAAAAATCTAGCAAAACGACTTCATACGCTCCCCATTTTAGTTGCAGGTGAGATGAAGTGGCAATGGATGGTTTAGAATCATCAATTAAACTCACATTTTTGTTTTGGGATTGTGGGTGGTAGCCATTGTGGAGAATACGGAGCATACAAATTCCAGACACGAAAGGAGCCAACATTTCAAACCCCAGCTACAGAACTGTGGGTGAGACATTCAAACCATTAAGTCGCAAAGATAGAGCAAAGCCATGCATATTATTGTGAACAAAGAAAATTGGAACTCCATTAATTGATTACAAGGTATTCAAACATAAATCTTCGACTGCATATAGTCTACTTATAAAACGTAGTAGTAAAAAAACAGTAGTGCTTATTTTTTATGTACTGCAGTGGAAGCCACTTTTACTCCACCATCATCCTTAAAATAGTGATACTGCCAAGGTTTGGAAAGTGTCAGCATTTATTAATCCAAACACTATTCTGTATTTTAAAGCACATGCTGTTAACTTGGATTTTGAAGCAATGCTGATTACAGGGGAAATGATATTTCATTTATAGGATCCTTACATTAAACTGCAAAAGAAGGTGTTGGAGTTGTGTACACACACATTATTATCATTTATCACATTTGCTATATTTAGTATAAGCTTTGCCTGAATTTGAACACATTCTTGGTTTAGACAGAGTCGCCATCATTTTATTTCTTGCCACCAACAAAGGATGTTTTGTTTATCGTTATTCAAAACATGATGTGCCGAGACATCTTGGAGTCCTTGTCCCTTCTGTTTTAACGATAATAATTAGATTGTAATCAAGACCTCCAAATGTAAAAAAAACGGACAAGAGAAAAGAAAGGGCAGAACGCCGTTGGGGAATTGCCACAAGCTGTCCTCAACTTCCATCCTCCTCATTACAAGTGAAAATACAGAAGGGTGTCTTTCCTCATTCTTTATGCATGTTTTTGTGGATGTCTAATGGCAACATGATATATATATATATATATATATATATATATATATATATATATATATATATATATATATATATATATATATATATATATATATATATATATATAAACTGTTATAATAGTAATAATAATAAGAAATAATTGCTCTTGTGCTTGGGAGCATACAGCCCCCTCCACCTCCACATCCACACTTCTGTCTTAAGTTGTCGCCCTCCGCATACGCCAGTCCGCGACAAAATAGGAAGAGCTTTACCGGCTCAGCGGTGAGGAAAAGTTTGGGGACCGCTGGCCTAAGGCATCTCACCGAAGAAAAATGAGAACTTTTTTACCCTATATTATTGATGATACAAATTACAATAAGGTAGATCACAGGAAAACTTATTTTTGTTTGTTTTTCCCTGAAATTGAGTGACAATATCTTCTCATGGCACGTTGTAACAAGGTTCACCAATAATGTATTAGTACATGGCAGCAAGGGAACAATATGTTCTAACAGCCTTGTTCCATCACAGAAAACACTAGTTGGGGGAAAAAAAGAAGCTGTTGTCATAAAAGGAGTGAAATGTAGGAGAGGCAATGCAGAGACACACTACTGAGGGAATCTTGTCAACCATAGAAGATTTTCTTTTTGGTTCAGTAGTGTTTGACTGGGGGCCAGTTACTGATGTTTCATTTCTGCCAAATAAAACAAGTCTCCATTCCAGTAGCTACAGTCCGCATAAAATGTTAATATCTCACTTAACACAAATTCTAACACTGATTTTGTTGCTCCTGTTATTGATGCAAAATAAATGTCAAGATTGCGGGGGACTTCAGGGATAAAACAGTAGCACCCTGCTACACTGTTTCACATGAAATTTCTCAAATATAAAACCTGTATTTGCAATGTGACATCTGCAATACTAGAGGAAGACAAAAAAATGAGGAGGGGCGTGGCATGGAACATTGAGAGAAGGGGGAAAAGTCACATCATGACAATCATCACTTCAGCTATTATATTCCAAATTCTCTGAGGGAATATCTCAGTAAGGCAGAGTCAATCTGACACTGATAGGCTGACAATCATATTTGCTGGGGCTTTGAGGAAAAGCCCTTCCAATGACTTGCTATCATTGTGATTGTGAAATTTGAAGTGAAACTCTCATAAGAGGGTCTTTCACCGCCAATTTTATTGCAAAGGGGCATTCCATTTTTGAATACTTGGACTTTATACACGTAAAATTGATGAAAAGATACTGTTGTTCTTTCTGTAAGACAACTGATAGCTGATTAAAGATGACTCATCTTTCACACACTCAATCTGACTAACTTCCTTCCACTGAAAATTGTTAACCAGATTTGGACAGTGGGTTATGTGCATTTGGTGCTCTGATTTTGGACTCAATCGCTTATTTTTATTGTTTTAGATGTTTTCATAATTTTTTATTTTTTTATTCAGTTTGATAACTTCTATTTCTACCTGTTGATAACGTTTACTACCTGTGTGCTTTTTGAGGCTTGGTTTGCCCTGCCATATTCCCTTTTGTTTACTGGCCAGTCATCACCCCGCCTGCCACTTGTCTCTTGTCCTGTTTTACCTTTTAGTTTGTTTCTTTGAGGATCAGTGGGGGTATTTTAGGTTCAACCTAGGATCTCTGGTGACATAAAAGTGTGTCAGTTATAAAGAAAACTTAAATTACAAGACGGGTGTGTGTGTTGTTGTTGTTTTTTTCTCTCAGACCACCTACAGCCTGTGATGTTTGTTATTTTTTAGGCTATAGTTATCTGAAAAAACTGTTATGTTAACATATTCCTATTTGGCCAGTTGTTTGCCATTTTACTATTGTTACTTTAACATAACATATTTAACATATGTTTGTTCTTGGTTTCTGATCAAATATACAATTGCCCATCCTAAAATGCAATTGAGCGGTTAAAATTCAAATGAAATATTTTTCAAGATTGATCCAGCCAACCCGTGTCGTCGTCTTTTGGTCGCCGGACTTTTGGTCGCGGTCTTTTGGTCGCCCGGACCCAAACAACGGGCGACCAAAAGACCGGCGACAAAACAAGGTAAAACAACACGGTCTACGCATCAATTAAAGCCAACAATGGCCCTGAGCAGTTTCACTGAGCGGACGTGTGAGTGTATAAGAGTTTGTATGTACATGAGTTGTCCCCTTAGGAAGGGACGTCAGTCAGGGTCTTAACAAGTTCTCCAACAAAACACAATAAAAGTACGGGGAATTTGGACCTTTCTTTAGCCTAATAATTAATAGGGCATTAAGTATGACTAAATAATAATTCGCAGTTTGTATTTAGGGGATTTGAGCAACGATTTAAATGGTAATTATCAATAACCTTCCAGGCGACCAAACGACCGAGTACCCAGCCAACCACATGTTGGGGTAGTAGAAAATGTTGATGTTATATAAAGCATATAATCAACAAAACGTCCCAATCCTCTCCTGCTGTATTAATACCACACGTTAGTGCTTGCATTTTGAATGGAGCCTAAACAATTGGCAAATTTCTGAGAAAACCTTGGTGAACACTATCCATACAAAATTGAAAGCTTTCACAGCAGTGTGCCTTTTCAGCTGTAACTTGTCTTTTAAATCCATCTCAAAAAGCTGTGAATTCCGCTTTAACTTTGTGAGGAACCGGGCCTCATTTCAAGAATAAGAAGATTCTATGAGTAATCCGTTTGTAAGAATATAGCGTATTTTCTGTGCAATGCTTGCTGGTAGCTTAATCGGTTTTATATTGGTGCCTATTAAGTAATCAGTGTGTTACACTGTATGTTTTAAGGTGTCCAAAAATAAAGAAACAAAGGAAAGCCCTCTCACTAAAATTGCCTTTTGTCAACTAATGCTAAATGTAAGGAAATAAACTCACTGGGCTGTTTTTCCAAATGTTAAGATGTAATTTGCTTCAAGTGTTCATCTTAATGTATTATAAGTACTCCAAATATCTTGATTACATTTCTGAAAACAGTCACTTGCCAATTGTGTAGGTGTAGAGAAATTTCCAGGGATTCTATGTAATTTGAAGCATTAATAGAAAGTGGTTCGCCGTTGAAGCGGCGCAGGCGGCAATGTACCTAAAAGCCTGAGCGTAGCCTTATTATCACAAGACCTTACTGGGAATATGCTGAAGGGGCAAAAATAAGACTAAGAGGGCTACAAGGTACATAAGTGTGATTATGACATCGACACAGGCAATACACACGACTTCTAGACAAACACACAGTAAGGAGAGACAGCTTTTTGAGGTATCAGTTCATTAGAAAATATACACGGGTGTGGGATTTGCTGAATAATTCCCTTTCTTGTGCAAAAAAGCACAGCCTAACATAACATTGGATGCAAAATCCCTCCAATCTTGAGTATACTACTGGATTTACGGATTTTTTACCAGCCCAAGGCATTTCATAAAACTGGATATTGTATGAAGGCACACAAGTAAAGGTTCAAGGAATCAAGTCAATTATCGGGCAGTCTCAACTCAAACTAAACTCAAATAGCACCCACTCAACTCTCATATCCATGTCACCCAGACAGATACAACACAGCTTCATATAGACTGTGCTTTTGAACTTAATACACACAGGTTGGAAAGGATTCAGTATCTTTCCATTTTATCTCAGGAAAGCTGGTGATATAAATGATGGCCAATCCCATGACCAATCCTTGAATCACAGAATAAAAAGGTAAAGGCTAATATGACATTATCAGATGAGGAACATACTAGAACGCAAAGCCTCACAAAAAGAGAACGCAGAGGGAGATAGAAAAAGAGATGGACAGTGAGATAGATAGATAGAGAGAGAGACAGACAGAGAGAGAGAGGGGCAGACAGAGAGAGAGAGAAAAAGAGAAAGTGAGAGCGAAATTCTGACACCTCCTCCATCAACTGTGAGATGCAGCTGGGCTATTAGCAAATGAATGTTTGGGTTTTTGACAGGTTGAAATTTAGTCCTCTAGTATAAAAGCATATTTCAGCTCAATTATGAATTCCATCAACTTATGGGGCTAAAGAACAAAGTTTTGCACAAACAGCTCATCTGCTGATATGTTGATACTGTGCATACATTCATAGACTTCAGCCCTAATAGTAAGTGCTATATAAATAACATATTTTTATACTTTTAAGTTTTTTCCCGATTATTTAGCCTCATAAATTTTGCATTAAATTATTGTTTAGGGGTAATGTGGAGGGTCATGGCAAGTGTTGGAAGTATAAACATGAAGTCAGTTATTGGTTTGTGGAGAAGTGTGAATGGTTGTCCGTCTCCTTGAGCCCTGTGATTGGCTGGCCACCGATTCAAAAAATCTGAATAATTATCCATTCATCGTTCATTCATCTTCAACAGCGACCATCCTCGAAATGGTTGCGGGGGTTGCTGGAGCCTCACCCAGCTGTCTTCGGGGGGAAAGGCAGACTACACCCTAAACTGGTCGCCAGTCAGTTGTAGGGCACACAGAGAGACAGACAACCACTCACACTGCCACCGAGTGGGAAACGAACCCAGACTGCCCACACCAAAGTCAGGCGGAACAACCACTGCATCATCGGGTGGCCTGTAAGGAATTAATCTTGATTAATAGCATTTTGATTGTATCATACTATACGTCAGTTTTTACTTGATTATAACAGACCATAATAATCAAGCGAATCAAATACATATAAGTGTGTTACAGATGTGCATATTGTTGGCACTTAACATGAACATTTACATTGTTTTTCATGCAAAACATTAGAAAATATTCTTGGAAAAAAAAATGTTAAGAATGTTAGAATATATAAAATTAACTATACACCAATATTTACTCTCTTTCAAGAGGTGTATATGATTTCAGGGCAAAAAAAGAAAAGAAAAATAAGAAATTTCTTTAACGTTGCAGTTAGTTTATAGAGAGAACATCCTTGAGTGTGTTAACAACATGGCCACTAGAAGGCAACAATTCCCAGCAAAGCTGCATTGTTGATAGTGAAAATAAAGTTGACAGGCGACGGTTAATATAACCTTTTTTGTCCGTGTACAAAGAGCATATGTCTGTGAGTGTTGTTATATTTTAGAAAAAAATTGGGGGCGTTTGGGGGGATACCATACGTCACATCAACCCTAGGGCTGGGGTGGCGAAGAAATTAGACACAAAGAGCAAAAATTTTAAACAGTGAGACTCAAAGAGCCACACCACGCAGTGACCAGCCAAAACAAACACACACGCAAAAACCCACATTCAAAACCTTTTTATTCACTATAACACTTTCTTCCCCTTACAAAACAACATGTTCATTTCAAGCTAAGTGTACACCCTCAACACATCAACTACGAGGCAAAGAGCCACGGTACTTACAAAGTATGAAAAGAAGCAAAGAGCCACATTCATTTCGGCCAGGATCCACATGCGGCTCGAGAGCCGCGTGTTCGCCACCCCTGCTCTAGGCTATGCAACAACAAAGAGCTCGATATGGCCATATAGAGTGAACCAATCACAACCTTCCTCTGTTTCAAGTGTTCCAACCACAAATAAAATTTGCTGTTATACCTTGTTATTTCCAGACGTTTCTGTAGTCACGTTTTACAGCAAAAGAAGAAGAGGTCTGCAGAAAGCTTCCACAGCATCAGAGGGAGCTCATTGTTCAAAGGTGTCAGTCAAGTGAAGGGTACAAAGGAATTTCCAAGACACTAACTAAATATACCATGGGGCACAATGATGATAGACTGTCATCTCGGCGCAACAGTGTTTATATTATTTTATGCATAGAATATAATGATGTAAATAATATCACAATGTTTAAGAATTCACTTAGTAATTTTTGATTGAATAATTTACATCAAGGGCGGCCTGGCGGCTGAGTGGTTAAAGCATCGAGTTCACAGCTCTGGGGTCCTGGTTTCAAACCCATGTCGGACCACCTGTGTGGAGTTTGCATGTTCTCCCCGGACCTGCGTGGGTTTCCTCCAGGTACTCTATCATGTCCAAATACATGCATGGTAGGCTGATGAGACACTCTAAATTGCCCCTAGGTATGAGTGTGAGCGTGTCCCTGGCCACCAATTCAGGGTGTCCCCCGCCTCTGGCCTGGAGTCAGCTGGGAGCCCCTCAACCCTAATGAGGATAAGCGGTTCAGAAAATGAATGAATGAATAAATTTACATCAAATGTATAGTTCCTGTTTCACCGAAAAAAAATGTCTTAGTGATCGTAGCATCGTTCTTCTGGTGTCTTTTATTTCATATTTACCATGTACAAAGTCATTTTCCCGAAAATTAAAGTGCTACATTGACATCAGCTCTGCTTTGCGTAAATGCTGCCACTGTAAGGCACCGATAATTAAGGATCATAATTTACCTTGCAGGTTATTTGAAAAGCTAGGGGGAACACTTATTTTTCCCCCCAGTATCAGTGGTCCTTGAAATTGCTCAGTAATTAGCATCCCACCATGTTTAGTGTTGTGAAGGGAAAAAAAGAGAGAAAGAAAAAGGTTAGGTTCAACCTACTCTATCATTATTTTATTGACACAAAAAAAGGAATCTATGACTTTTATAAAATTTGTGTTGTTGCGGCAATTTGCGATGTTCAGCCTACAATATTGGTTTGAAAACTTGCTCAGGTGCGTGAAAATAATGACAGGAAAAAAGGCAAACCGACACAAACATTGAGGATAATATAAAAGGTATGGTATGGTGTGGTTAAGTTCACTATAAATGCCTTAGTTTAAGAAACTGTCACCAGAAATGGTGACAGCAAAAGAGGTACTGTGTCCTATCTAGCTACTCATTTATTTATTTATTTTTTATTCTTACAAGCATCGTAAGTGTGAATGATTCCAGCCAACAGGCAGGGGACACCCTGAATTCTGAATTGAGCGCACACCATTAGCAGAGCAAAAAAAAACATTTACACTCATACTTAAGGGCAGTTAGAATGCTCAACCAGCTTACTATGCATTTTTGGGGATGTGGGAGAAAACCAGAGCACCCAAAGAAAACCCACACAAGGGGAACATTCAAACTCAACACAGGAATGTCGGAACCCACCGTAATTGAGCCCTCGATCTCAGAACTTCATCGTGGACGTGCTAACCATTTGTGCCCCATCAAACTACTATGTAACATAATTCTACCCAAGCATTAGACTAAAAATCTTTCAATACAGCATTTTTTTCCATATTGCTGCACTATAGTCAAAGAGTTCACAATCATTATATATCTTGCAAGCGCTAAGTAAAATCCACCTCCCTCATAAGAGATAATCATCATTCAGGCATAATCCATGACTTTAGATACTTGTTGGGCATTAATAACTGTTGACACTCTGGTAAGTAGTGGACAAATCATTTAGCACGTTGCAACAGATATATGCGCTGTCTGAGTGTTTTGTTGTTTCTTTACGTTTGCCTTGGAAATTAATTGTCAATTATGTCAACTGTCGTCATCTTTTTAGCTCACCATCAATCGCCGAGCCCTCTGGCCTTGAGGATCTCACTCGTCTCGCTCTCAACCAATTAGAGGACAGGAAAATAACGATGTCCCCTTACACCTCAGCAAAGGCTGGTATGATGTCAGAATTATTCAAACACAAACTATTTTTTCATTCATTCGTTTTCAGATCGGTTTTATCCTCACAAAGGTCGCAGAGGGTGCTGGAGCCTATCCCAGCTGACTTCGGACCAGAGGCCAAATGCCAGGACTTTGGGGTTATTTCACATTGATTTTGGGTCAGTTCGGGGACACCCTGCAACGGTGGTCAGCCGATTGGAGGGCACAAGAAGACGGACAACCATTCACACTCATACCTAGGGGCAATTTGGAGTATCTAATCAGCCTACCATGCATGTTTTGGAATGTGGGAGGAAACTGCAGTACCCGGAGAAAACCCACGCAGGCCCTGGGAGAACATGCAAACTCCACACAGGTGGACCGACCAAGATTTGAACCCAGGAGCTGTGAGGCCGACGCGCTAACCACTCAACCACCGGGTCGCCCAAACACAAACCTGATTGGATAAATATATTAATGAATTAATTCATTAAAGCCAGCAAAATTGATGAGGTCTTGTGGCGAGTGTGCCGCGCGAACGAGAATCAAGACAATTTAGACCCAGTAGGAAGGGAGCAAGGAGACCGTGCAGGGGAGGAGATGGAAACTTAAATTGACTTTATTCTTCAAATTCAAACTAACTATCAAGTTAGCAAAATACAACACTGGGGTTCAGAATTTACTTGATAATACACAGCAGAGCACAGAATGGACAATATCCCTAATAACACAAAAGTAAACAGGGGAGCAAATATACACCAAAAAGTAACAAGACAATGAGTCACATCAAAGGGACACCAGAGGCTGATTGAAGGACAAACATGGAGAAAGCAGATCACAGGTGAAATGAATGGGCAATCCCAAAGAGAAGGCTACAATACTTGCCAGGGGAAAACAGAAAGTGGATTCTGATTAGACAGGGAAAAAAAGTTTAGTTTTAATTGTAGGTCAGTGAGTGAGACCTACCACAAATGCAGACTTCCTAAATCAGATGCAAGAGGATCATTTACACACACCAGCTATAAAGGGTGCACCTGCAAAAATGTCTTAACCCACCACTGTGGTGTTTATAAACCTTTTAAGATAAATTACACTTAAATTATAGCTAATTATTATTGTTATTGGTATATGGGCAGGGCGGCCCGGCAGCTGAGTGGTTAGCGCGTCGGCCTCATAATGCGGGTCCTGGCTCTAAATCCAGGTCGGTCCACCTGTGTGGAGTTTGCATGTTCTCCCTGAACCTGTGTGGCTTTTCTCCGGGTACTACGGTTTCCTACCACATTCCAAGACATACATGGTAGGCTGATTGATTGGACGCTCTAAATTGCCCCTAGGTAAGAGTGTGAGTTTGGTTGTTTGTCTTCTAGTGCCCTACAATTGGCCGACCACTAATTCAGGGTGTCCTCCACCTCTGGCCCAAAGTCAGCTGTGATAGGATCCAACACCCCCTGCGACCCTAGTGAGGATAAAGCAGTTCAAAAAATCAGATGAGATGAGATATGAGAGGGCAGCTTTATGTCATGCTTAGTGTTTGACTAACAAACCCCAAAAAATATTTAAAAAATAGCACCACATGTTTTGATTTCTTGTTTAAGATGTAAATTTGCATTCAGTTTAGTTACTGAATAGAACAACTTGTTTGAATAGTTGAATGTGCAGCATGTCTGCTTAATGTCTGACCTTTCCAAACTCAATTTCTAAAGCTCAATGAGTCAGCTCAAATTTGAATTTGAAAGGGGGATTCATTTTTTTTCTGCCTCTTCAAATTGGAAATGCAACAGATGTCATGTTGCTGGAAAAGCATTGTATTCCATGAGCCTACAAACGATACGATGAAGTCGTCTACAGGCGCAATGGAAATGGCAGGCTGCCTCCTCCTGCAGTCAAACGCCGTACTAAACACCTCCATTTCACCGATATTCTGTTTTCAGTGGATCAATGATCTTAATTTCCCACCACGGTGGTATCATTGAAAGAATGTGAATATGGTTGGATGAATCAGTCTCTGAAATTATATGTAAGTATAGGGCTACTGTAAAATGAATATAACAGCGACAACAGCAGCAAAAGAATGTCATCACACGCCCCCAAAAAGGCATGGTGTTATTGCCATAATTATGGTTTTTCATTTCATGGTTTTGAATTGATGGTGCCTAAGTGCTTTTAATACAAATAATTACTGTAGTTATGATTTTAGTATTGTGTTAGCGCATAGGTAAGTGACACCTGCTTATTTGCCCACTAATTAAGGTAAGGTTGCCTTTCTGAAAACTGAGCATCACCAAACAGTAGAGTGAAAATGTGTAGGCTTACTGGAGGTGAAATGCACATTGTTCGCTGTGTCATAAACTTAATGTTCACACTGTGGATTCACAAGTGTGCTCTTGAGGACAATACCGTGCATTTTTATTGCAAAATGTTCTTTCCTAATTCAGCCGCTTTACAAGAAAATCCAAACATAGTATTTTCAGGTGTTTTTTTTTGTATTTGTTAGCACTTCCGAGATTAATTTCATATTCCCATTTTCATCTAGACAGATTGGCCAAACTACCACTAGATATTTTTAACACCCTCCACTTTCTCTCTCACACACACACACCTTGAATCAGAGTTGCAGCATCACATAAGCACAGGACATGCATGGTAAAAATAATACCCATAAGGGACATGTACTGTGCTCAGCTTGTGAGGCTTGGAAATTGAATTTTTTTAAAAAGGAAAATGCATGTGTTGAACCTTTTCCAGAAGCTCACTCTCTACTTCCAAAGTCCTTTCCTTCAAGCCTTGGATGGCCCAATCCCGGCGCCCTTTTTGTGCTGCAAACGTGTATGCTGAGAATACCTGAACAGAATTTGAATTACCATATGACGTCTCTTCTTGCAATGATGTCCTGCTGGCAACAGGGAGTCTCACACATCCGTGCTGCTACCAGCAATTTGTTGCATAGCTCTCCCCTTCCTCCGATTCTATCTATTTGATCTCCATCGAGCAAAAATCTATATGTCTGAACGGTGTATACATTCACGTACACGCGCACACACGCATACACACGCGCGGATGCGGCAGATAGCAAGAAAAAAAAAGCACAGGGGATGAAATGGACGTTGCAAAGCATTTTAAAAAAAGTATATTCTCAAGTATGAAATTGAAGTACCCCCGTTTTCCGCATTGCAACCGGTCAATGGGAGATCACACCGTACATGGGTTGAATTTAGGTGAATGCAATCAAATACTTACGCATTTCATCGGGGGAATAGAAAGTGGAAGCGTTGAAGGGAACATCAGCAGGGCCCTGGTCCCCGTTTTTGGAAGATTTGCAGTGCGAGCGAGGCGCAAATCTCCATGTGAGAGGGGCTTCTTGTTTTGGGGAGGGGGGGCTGCTGCAGTCCGAGTCTCCTTCTCGATCACAAGTCAGAATGCTCTCGCCTGCGAAAAATGCCAAAGACTGAAGAAAAGTGTTGCGTGGATCTCGATCCACGCCAGCTGCTTCCTCGGCGAGCCCGTCTGTTGGACCGGTACCACCTCTCTATAAACGGGACGGCGACCTGAAGATATTCCGATCTGGACCGAGAGGGGGAAGATCCTGCAGAGTTTTTGATGATGGTGATGGTGGAGGTGGGGGGATGGGGGGTGGGGGATCGTGTCTGTGATGGCGCCCTTGTTACCCAAACCAGTCAAGCCCAAAATTGACTCCCACTGGCATGTTCTCCGTTGAGGGAGAGAGAGAAAGAGAGAGAGAGAGAGAGAAAAGCAACTATAAATGCGCAAACCCACGTAGATCTAAACCTGAAGGTTTGTGCTAAGGTTCGTCAATCACCCCCACTTTAATGGTTTAGCAGATACATGTGAAAATGAACATTAAAAGGTATTGCCGGCAAGGGAACACCTCCATCCCCCAAAAAATAAAAATAGTCATCCCACTATAAGCATCACACGTCTTGGGACAGGGCAATCGGCAATTTCAATCCGATCGAATGTGGAAAATCGCCGTGACGGTGCCGCCCCCACCACCCCAAGCAATTCGATATATGGATTGTATAAGCGCGGCTATTAGAAATAATTCCGCCGCTACGAAGTGGCATCCGTGCGGTGCAAGCGAAGCAGCTTTTGGCCACCGGCTTCCTTCCTCCCACCTCCTCCTCCCGCACGTGCACGCGCGCGTGGGGACTCACGGGAGCCTGCAAGTGTGCGCATCACCCAGGGACCACTTTGGATGCGGGTCCATCTGCCGTTTAATCACACAACGGTCGTCAATTATCAGGGATCAATGGCATTAACGCATTAACTCTATGTGGTGCGTGCGCGTGCGTGATGGCGCGCGCGCTCGCGTACGGTTCATGAGGTATGGTTGCCACCTACAGGCGTTCTTCTCCAGTCCACTCATCACAAACTCATCCTTGGAGTGGGTCAGTCAACATGTTGGAATTTACCGTATTGGCCCGAATATAAGATAGTGACTTTTTTTGCATTGAAATAAGACTGAAAAAGTCTCGGTCGTCATGCCCATTCACAACGCTAGACGGCGCCAGATATTTTTAAGGCGAATGCTGAACTCTTTGATTTTTAATGCAGTTATTGTAATTTTGTTGTTTTATCACAATACAATGGTAATTTACATTTAAAAAAAACAAGCCATTCATTTACAAATGTGATTGTACTTTAGTTTACATATTTAAATGTTCAGATATTAAGATCTGATCGTTTTTGCATGATTTGAATGAAGCAAAATAACACGGTTTTTCTCTTGAACATAGTTATAACCATTTGTTTCAGATGTACTGTAATTATTTTCTGTATAAAAATTGAATTTGGTGTTAAAAAAGGTTTTTTCAAACATGAGTCTTAAGAAAGAGGATGTCATCTTATAATCAGGATCGTCTTATATTCGGGCCAATATGGTAATACTGAACATCCCTGCATGATGAATCCATTTCTTTGACGTCCACATCCACAAAAAAGTTCATCTGCGCGTTCTTGTGTGAAGTTTGGTAGTTGATAGTAGTAGTATTACTAAAATTCCAACAACTTACTGGCAACCAGTTTAGGATTCTGCTCAAATTCAGCTGGGATAAACTCCAGGGCTCTGTGACCCTGAAGAGGACAAGCAGAGTTAAAAAATGGCTATGTATACATACACATGCACACAATCATCACTTCTGTCTATTCCCACAGCACCACAATCAAACAGTCGATTTTCATGTTAGACTTGGCACACCAGTTTCACACCGGAGGCCTTTCCTGACACAACCCACAAGCGAGAACCGAACCCAGGCCACAGCAAATGGCAGCTGGAGGGTATTGCTAAAACACACACTTTTACAATAGGACATATAATTAATTATACAAAGTGTATTATAATACAAAGGTAGAATGTCAAGTAAAATTTGTTTCATTTTTCAAGGCAAAAGCATTTCCAGACAAGTAGTACATTCCGACATATCATATTGAAAGGTGATATTTTGACTCAGAACCTCACAGCTCGGGATCCTGGGTTCGAATCCAGGTCACGTCCACCTGTGTAGAGTTTGCATGTTCTCCCCCAGCCTGCGTGGGTTTCCTCCGGGTACTCCGGTTTTCTCCCACATTCCAAAAACATGCATGGTAGGCTGATTGGACACTCTAAATTGCCCCTAGGTATGGGTG
This sequence comes from Stigmatopora argus, assembly GCF_051989625.1. Lineage (NCBI taxonomy): Eukaryota > Metazoa > Chordata > Actinopteri > Syngnathiformes > Syngnathidae > Stigmatopora > Stigmatopora argus. Next base: position 16,402,085 of record NC_135388.1, on the reverse strand, counting down.
TGAGTGTGCATGGTTGTCCATCTCCTTGTGCCCTGCGATCGGCTGGCCACAGGGTGTCTCTCATCTTTGGCCCGGAGACAGCTGGGATTGGCTCCAGCACCCCCTGCGACCCTAATGAGGATAAAGCGGTTCAGAAAATGAGATGAGATGAGATAAATAAACCTAATTGTCACTGTTTACGTGTACCAGGAACTTTGCAAAAACACTATATACTACACATATAAAAATAATAAATCTTATAATCATGAAATTATTCGATGTTGGCCACTGGGTTCTTAATTCTGTCTTCATCTTTAGAGCTGGCTATTGTATCTGCCATTAGTAGGTATGTTAACTCATATCTTTTACACACAGTTGTGATTTTAGTGCTTTATTTTCTCCGCTAAGATATAAACTGTCAGAAAAAGAAGCTTTTCTTTCTTATTCAAACATCAAATAAACAAATACATATTCATTGATGAAGTGACACAGGGGACGAGTGGTTAGCGCATTGGGCTCACAGTTCTGTGTTCGTGGGTTTATTCCCAGGTCGGTCCTAACTGTGTAGAGTTTGCATGTTCTCGCCGGGCTTACGTGAGTTTTCTCTGGGTACTCCGGTTTTCTCCCACATCCTCAAAACATACAAGGTACACTGGTTGAACACTCTAAGTTGCCCCTCGGTATGAGTGTACGCGTGAAAGGTTCTCCGTCTCATTGTGCCTTGCGATTGGATGGCCATCGATTCAGGGTGCCCCCCGCCTGGTGCCTGTAGTTAGCTGGGATAGGCTCCAGCACCCCCTGCGATCCTTGCCAGAGTAAGCAGTTCAGGAAATGAATGAATCAATGCCCCACTTGCTAAATTATGAATGCACCGGTGGGTACTTAAATTTATTGGGGGAACGCCGAGTTGATTATTATCGACGAGCCCCATTCAATCCGATAGTCGGGAAAAAAACATCTCAATAAACTGCAAAAAAATACCATCATTCAAAGAAAAATAAAGACTACAGTATGTATGTATATGTATGAAAATAATTTTTGTAAAATTCCATATTTTCAATTCAATTTCTCCTTTTTTAATAGTTTTAAATATACACTGGCCGTAACAAATCACACACTAAATCGGTAGTTCAGCCCAGCCAAACTCGCTGGATTATGTATTCATTCAAGCACTGTCCTAGAGGTATTAATTCCTGCAATGTGGAAAAATAAAATCCAATTTGAGACACTGAAAAGAGTTCCAAGTATACACAGTGAGGCTTGAAAATAGTCTATTCGGATCACATTTTTTCTAATACGCTAATCTGATATAATTTGTTCTATCAGATCATTTTGTGAGACTGTTCAGACTAACATTTCCTATCGTGTCCCAAAAATGTCCTACATGTATAGAAGAACAATAATAAATCCGAGTGAAGTGATCCACGTGTGCATATGTAGAAAAATATGTCACAAGGCACCATAATGCTAAATAGAAATACTATGCACCTCCATCCATTTAGTCCTTCAGGTTTGTTATGATTTCCTGCCCCTGCCATTTCACATGTTGCTAAGCAATAGAAATTGACATCATCCACCTCTTTATTCCGCTACATGCCTTGCAGTAGAAAAACTGTTGTTTTTTTATTGATAGATTCAGTGTTATTTACTGCGAATCACATTTATTCATGACAGACACCTTCTAGTGTTACATTGATTGATTGATTGTCATGACATGACAAACATGTAGTTTCCACATACATGAAAAAAGAAAGATTAATTTGGTAGGGAAATATCTGCTGTGATAAGAACATTTGGAGACCACCTTTCTCCTTTTGATTTTAGATTTACAATGAATCTTTTAAGAACAATTTGGACTGAAATCATTTTTTACAATAATGACCGGGCGGTGCACACTCAAAGAATTAATGAATATAGAACAGTGATGTCCAAATTACATGACAACTGACCTGCATATCTATCAGCCTTGCCCTTCACCACTTTTGCGCAAGACCTAGTGGCAAAATTGACGCTTTAGTGGCAAAACAAAGATTCACCTTTCGTCCACCAAAATGCTACATGAACAAGGCACAACAGCAGGGACTCACTCCTTCTATGCCAGTCCCCTGTATTTATGCAGACTGGTCTATTATATTCCAAGACACACAGTTAAAAAAATACATTTGAATCACATTATATACATTAATTGCATGGTTGCAGTCAACAAAAACACATTGTTGTCATTTGCGCACTTACTTCACGTGACTTATTTATGTTGTTGACTATTTATTTAATGATTATTTATTTAGAATTATTATTTATTTATTATTTGTTTGCTGTTGTTATACGTGCACTTCGTGGTGACGCTTTAAATCACATTATACTTGTATAATGACAATAAATGCATTCAAAGAGTCCTTAAGATTATGATATGTTCTATACATTTTCCCTTCATTTTGTAACCCATCTGTGTTTACCTACTTTCAAACCTGATCCAGATGGAAGGGAATAAAACGCTTACAAACATTGCATTGCTGCGCTAAATCTAAGTTTGGCCAGCTGGACTGTGTGAGCCATAATTTTCTTACAAGGAACACTGACATGTTGAGCAAATGTTTTATTTTCATTTCACTAAATTCTTTACTTTCTCTGCAAAAAAAGAAAAAAAAAACGTGTGATGTGCACTTGACTTTGGGTAACCTCACCACAGAAGTCGATGAAAGGTAGACATGCAAATAAATCGACTGAAAAAAGAGAAGCATTCCTCTTATTCTTGGCAAGAATAGCATTATTACCCAACCTGTTATTGTGTCTGTATTTGACAGAAAACATAATGTGGAGTAAGATTGTTTGTAATTTAGTAATCCTAATTGAATTCTCTGAATGATTGTCATGCACAATGATTACATTGTGCCTGCACATAGTAATTGTTCAGACAATCTTAGTCATCAATGAGATTGATGTCAGAAAAAGTTTTGAGAGCTCAAAAGTACACAATACAAAGTGGAGTTTTTCTTCAATCATTCCATGCCACTTATCCACAAGAGGGACACATGGGTGCTGGAGGCTATCCTAGCTAAATATTGGCAGTAGGTATGGTACACCCTGAATCGGTTGCCAGCCAATCCCGAGTCACAACCAGACAAAAAATATTCATGCACACACTCATAACTATGGACACTTTGGAATGTTGAATTAGCCTACTGTGTATGTTTCTGGGATTTGGAAGGAAACAAGAACACACAAAGAGAAAATCCAAGTAAGCATGGGGAGAACATGCAAACTCCATACATGAAGGCCATAGCCCGGGATTTGTTTTCAGAACTGAGGCAGGCAAGATAACCACCCATCAACCGTGTTTTTTTTTGTTACAATTTTTTTTATTACAATTTTTGGATTTTATTTTATAGTCATGTTCAAGGTAAAAAAAATTCATTCATTCATTTTCCGTCCACCCTTTCTTACAAGGGTCAAAGGGGTGCTGGGGCCTACCAAGCCAACTACGGGCAGTAGGCCTGGGGACACTCTGAACTGGTTGCTACCCAATCGCAGCACTCAAGAAGATGAACAACCATTCACGCTGACACTCACACAATTTAAGTGTTCAACCAGCCTACCATGCATGTTTTTGGGATGTGGGAGGAAACCGGAGTACCCGGAGAAAACCTTCGCAGGCACGGGGAGAACACCGAGCAAGAAGCGGAACACGCTAACCACACGGCCTCTGGGCTGCCTTTCAAAGAACAGCCTGTAAAAATAAACCTTAATGGATAGTGCTTCCCCCAAATTACATTATTGAAATGGAATTTTCTTGTACATGCACATTACAAGGAAAGCCTCTGAGGATTAAGAAAACATAACACGCTGAGAAAATTAGCTGGGGCAACGGTCAAAAATATTGCTCCTGCAGGCAAAAAAGACGACTGCAAATTATATTAGGAATAAATGATTATGATTAATTACTCCAGGTCTCCCTTGAAGTTGAATGCCATTCAAATACATGTCATGTAAATTCAGATGCATGCCGACAGATTTTGGGCATTTTAATTATGAATATTACCATAAACACAAGCACCCAGGTGTTTGCGCAGTTGCCTGGGTTCTCTAACGCCATCCAGGGGACCCCAGTTGGATTCCTGGTGGTGGGTTGAGTCAAGAAGTACATTTATTGTGAGAACCTGCCTGCTAAATGTAACATACAAAACAACTATTTCAGTATACTGACCCTTAAGGGAAAAAGCTGAAACAAACGAACGGACCATTAACTCAGAATTTCAGAACCCAAAACAACTTTAGTGTATTGTTTTTAATACTAACTGTTTCACCTCTTCGCATGAACCCACAGTTCAGTAAGTGTAAATGTATTGATGCAAATGCTTTGGGCAATGAGGAATGCAAGGACAGCAGTTAAGGGAAATTTAGTATGTCTTGGTATTTTTTCATGAACACTGCACACATCAAATAAAGTAAACCTGGTGAATTATGATGCTTCTCTTTGGTTTGAGTGCTTCCAGCAGTGAGAAATGTGAAAATCAATGGGTGTCTGTTGTACTTGATGTGGTGGGTGTAATCTGAGTTAGAAACATAAAACATTCACTGGGCACACCATCAGGTGATGTTATTTGTACATTCACTTCATTTTCTAGTGATACAAAAGATAGAGGAATACAAAGTCCCTTTGAAAAAAAAGAAATGAAAATTTCAACTGATTTTGAATGAAATTGAATGCTTTTAGTGTGATTACACAAGCATAATGAGATTTAAAAAAGCAAAAATAATAACAACAAACAAAAAACTGATAAATAATCAATAAATAATCTATAAATAAGTAATAAATAAATAAGTAGTCAACATAATATTTTTTAAATATTATATTGTTAATATATTAATGAACATTTTAATAGAAAACCTAAAGGTCATATTCACCTGTTTCCATTTACTTTTTTAATGCACCTGCCTTTGGTACGGTCTCCAAATTTCCCCATTCAGATTTCTGATGATTCCACCACATGGAAACAGTCAAAGTGCATGCAGCGAAACAAGAGGCATGACTCATTCAAATCTGAGGATGGCTAGTACTATTTTATTGCAGCAAGAATAAGAATTCATTTGGCAAAACATAACAACCGTAGTGAATACATAAAGCTGCTGGTACGTAATTGGATGACTTATTTTTTTGAATACATGAAATCAGTTAGAAAATAATTGCTGAAAATACGTATGTGCACAAGCTGAATCTCTGAGTTATCAGGAGAAACTATTTTGGTCTGATTTTTGGCAGTTTTTGTTTTAGGTGTGTTTAAAAACGTGCATTGTTGTCATCACGAACCCAAGCCCAGTGTCATCACTTCTTTTTAGCCCACAACATAGCAATATGTAAGTCATTCGCTGTTCCATTTTCGCAAGGACCAATACCACATTACCTTTAATATGCACATTTATTGCATCCTACAATGACTGAGCAATTCATTCATTCATTCATTCATCTTCCATACAATCCATCCTCGAAATGGTTGCAGGGGTTGCTGGAGCCTAACCCAGCTGTCTTTGGGCGAAAGGCGGATTACACCCTAGACTGGTCGCCAGTCAGCCATTGGCCACACAGTGAGACAATGACCAAACACACCCCCAATCATATCGCCACCACCGGGAATCAAACCTGCGCCTGCCCGCACCGAAGTCAGGCGGGTTAACCTCTACAACTCGTGTAGGCGGCTAGACTGAGCAATATGGAAGTTATTCTTAAAAAAATGAGATAAAAAAAAAAAAATAGCGATCCGCACAAGTGCCGAACTACTTTTACGCATTAAAAACTTTCACACGCCCATTTAAAAACAAACATCTCCTTTTCTAATGGCACATTGCTTACAGTGTCAGTCACCCCGCTTGAAATGTGGGTCACTCGTTGCCACAGGCTGTCTGACTGCTGATTCGTAAGTATGATACCAGATGGCAATGCATCTGCAACAACTCTCGTAGCTCCGATGTGTGAGTACAGACAAGGTGCTTCCGGGGAGCGTAAGATTTCCGTGGGTTTCTAAAATGCTATTTTTACTTTTTTTGTCACCAGCCATTTTTCCATTCATCTCTCGTGACGCAGGAAACACACAATTTTGCAGTGTACACATAATTTTCAATCGATGCTTTTGCTATAATGGTGCGATTATTTTGCCTCTGTATGAATATGGAAATGTCTTAATACATCCCAAATGATAATTTTGAGGCGGGCTGGTAGACAAGTGGGTAGCACGTCGCCTCACAGTTCTGAGAACGAGGGTTTAATCCCAGGTTTGGACCTTCCAGTGTGGCGTTTATGTTCTCCCCGAGCTTGCGTGGGTTTTCTCCAAATGAATGAGAGAATGAATGGCTGTCCGTCTCTTTGTGCACTGTGATGGGTTGACCACCACTTCAGTGTGCCCCCCGCCTCGTGCCCGTAGTTGGCTGGGATTGGCTCCAGCACACCCCGCGACCCACGAAATCAAATTATAACACAGTTATGAAAAACTTATACATTATTTGCAAGAACATAAAACTTACAAAATAAGACGAATAATCATTAAAATGTACCTGGTCCCCAAACAATTGTAGCAAGCTTTATTGTATTACAGATTCAAGTTGTAAATTGTTTACATTTGACTTAAACATAAAAAGAAGGTTAATCAAGTGAGGTTACCACCACATTGCGTTATCATTTATCTTTTCGAATCCTGTAAATAGTATATTACTATGAACGTTCCTATGCCCAATTATTTATAAATCACTGTTTCTCTTACAAGCAGCCAGGTAGGGCTTGTAGCAAGACCACCTTGAGGGCATTTTACAAATCAATACTATGCTCGTGGTCAATGCTATCTCCTTAAGAGAGGAGTTAAGATTGATTGTCGTTAAGCACTTTGCAGGATGGAGAGAGGATGAGGACAGGTAATAAAACGCCTCCACACCACGTACCTATCGTTTTTAGCAGCAGCAGAGTGCGGCCAATCAATAGGAATAGGATCAGAAAAAAATAATGAATGAAAGAATAAATTCATGGAAAGTCATATTTATTTGAGAAAAAAACAGTTAGAAAAACAAGTTGGTTCCATCTTGTCTGGACAATAAATGTCTGCTTTCCAGGCAAATTTAGTATTTTGGTAACAACTAACACTATCAACCATTTAAAGTATATTCTCTGTCTCTGGCCCAGTTCTAAATATATATATATATATATATATATATATATATATATATATATATATATATATATATATATATATATATATATATTTATATCAACAGAAGTAAAAGTCTTAAATCTATATATATTTGCTAGTTGTCTCGACTATAATATTAACATTTTAAATCTCACACGAGGTACTGTTGATACTCAAGTATTGATCATGAACCAATGTCGTCTGCACTCAGGGTTGCCAGATCAGTAAGACAGTCATCATCCCATCACACTCTAAATATAACCCACCCAGTTTGTTTTCTGGATGCTGCACCTACCTACGCACATACTGACTCATGCATTCTTCTTTTAATTAAAATATAAACCATGATAGAAAATATACAATATGTTCCCCCTTTTCAATGAAAAAAATCTAACTAAAACTCGTCGGGATAATTGGTTAAGATTATTGATCGATTGAGTGATTTATTGCTTCATTGCTTGATTGATTGAACTTGAAAGCAAACAGAAGTAAAAGTTTTAAATCTGACCCCCCCCTAATTTTGGAGTCAAGGGATAATTAAACCCCTCTGCTTACCTTATAAATAATTGCCAAAGCTGAGTGGAAAATATTGGGAGCTGTAACCGATTTGTGTATCTTGAATTGAGGCTAAGAACATCACTATTAAACTAAGGTCTGAGGTTGAAATGATTGAGGAGACTGTGACAACTTTTCGGAGATAAAGATTCAGATTAGGTATGTGTTAATATTTAATATTGATGGACAAGATTGAGTTATTTCAAAAGTGTACAGATTCAGCCAAGATATCACTAGAAGTGGTAATGTGGCAGCAATGTTATTTTTACAATGTACCGTATTGGCCCGAATATAAGACGGTGTTTTTTTCTTTTGAATATATTGTTATAATTATTTGTTTCAGATGTAATGTCATTATTTTCTGAATGAACATTGAATTTGATGTTCAAAAAGTCTTTGTTGTCTAAGATAGGGTACTGAGGAACTACATTACAAATATTGAGCTATTTAGATGTTTGCATTAAAGTACACTGTTTCTTTTAGAAATGTTAAAAAAATGCAAAATAAGACAAACAAAAAACAAAATGCAACAAAAACCAATGCAATTTATAACATTTTAACTGTCTGTTCAAGTGTGAGTTTGTCCTTTATTTGATATAGCTGCACCAAGCCTGATGGAATAGACAATTTTTTTAGCACATCTTCAAACCCATCACATGAAAACCTAAAGAAGACAGCTCGTGAATCTTTTCAAACTCATGTAATCATAACCAACAAATAAACATAATTTATAGAACTCTGAGATGCTCGAACTCCCAATAAGGACTATCAATGAAACAGGAAGTCCCTATATCTCCAGAGTCCTATTGTCATTACTCACAAAGACCCCCTGGATTCTCCATCATTCTAATTACACTCTACTGCCTACTGCAATTCACTCATGGCATATTTTAACGAGGAAATCTTTATGATCCACCAACAACCTTCAAGCAAGTATCCTCACACCCACTGTAACACCTTCCCTCGACATATTCCACTGTCTAACTTTCCTCTTCCTCAGAAACCTTTCATATCATCCATAAAGCAAAAATTTCCACTTAACAGTCTGAGCCCCTCAACGAACCTGGTTCAGCTTTACTTCCATTTTGGCTTCAAGTTTTTACAGCCATCTTAAAACACTTTCTCAAAACTGAAACCCCCCCTAATTTTAAACCCATCCAATAACCCCATATCAAAAGGCGGAAAAAGTACTTGCTGACATGAACACCAACATTTTGCATGTGCAATCTTTTATTTCCAGAATATTAGAGAAAAATGTCACTGATAGTGTAGTGGTTCATTTGCCTTACTTAGGTGGGGGGTATAGGATCCATGGGCATTCAGTGGCATGAGGTCGAGTGTAAATAGTTGTCGATCTTTGCGTGGCCCTACGACAAGGAAAAGCTATGTTGAAAATAAATGAATGATACTGGAGAACGACATTCAAACAGCATAATACTCTTTGTTGTAGTTAGCTGGTATAAGCTCCAAAACCCCTGTGACCCTTACGAGGATTAACAGCATATGAAATGAATGAAAGAACAATACTCTATGTAAAAATATTAGGGATGTACCAAAATGAAAAATCTTTGCTGAAACGGGAAACCAAAAACAAAAAAGCCAACGCAAATTCCTCCTCTGCCATTCATTAACCGATCATCTTGAAACGTGGTAGCTATGTAATCAAATCAAATCAAATCAAATCAAATCAAATCAAATCAAATCAAATCAAATCAAATCAAATCAAATCAAAAGCCTTTATTGTCATCATACACAGCTGCGTATAATGAAATTGGTGGTGCTACTCCAAGCTTTTCAAAGTGTGTTTTCCCAGTTAAAAAAAGACATAAATAGTAGTATAAAAGTATAAAAAGTCACATCCTGTTGCACATTGTTATTGCACACCCCGAAGTTATTGCATCTTTCGAACCACTGGTTTTTATGTTTTTTTTATTTTTTTATTTTTCTATTAGGGTAAATTAATTATTTAGGGTCTCACACCTAGAAATTAGCTAGTCAGGGTCAGCCTTCAGTAGATTAGGAATTTACAAGTACAAGCCATGAGCCAAAATAGCACATTTTTTTCCCTTAAATATTTATTTCTTTTTACATGATGTGTTGTGGGAAAAAAAGTTTGGGTGATTGGAGGGAACTGTATATAACTTAAAGAAAAACTAATAATACAGTATTTAGGAAAGTGTAAGAAAAAATATTTGCCCACAGGTGATGACCTAACCTGCATTATAGGAATTACCACAGGTGGCTTAGTGGTGAGTCACTTTATGTCAACAGGAAATACAAATTCAGATCGGCGACACCAGTATTTGTTACGGGCACCAATCAGCAATGAACTTAAAACATGAACATAAAATAGTGATAAATATAAGCGGCAATGGAAAAGAAACCTAAATATCCAGAAGGGAGATACAGGGGCTATTGAAGGGATTTAGTTGTTTGTCTCCCATGGAGGTAAAACAATGATCAGTGTGATATTGTGATGTGTGTAGAAACATAAGAATGTCCTGAGGAAACAATGAGGCTGACAGTACTAATGTATTTACAGTAGCCAACTCAAAATAAATATGCCTTGCATTGAAAACAACCATTCTGCAGCTCTCACCATGACTCATTTCTATTGTCCTGATGACAGGAGCATTTTAGGCATAATCTTAATTGCAAACACCATAATTGCTGGGAAAATACACTTGCCTATTAAGGTTAAAATATCGTAAGAAAGGTGGACAAAGGAACCATGTGAGTCCTACGTGTGTCTTTATTTGTTCATAAAAATGGACAGGATAAGGACAACACAGGGACCCATGAACTACAGCCTGTTCCTGGTACATTGCAGGTGTAAATGGAGTCATGCTCTTTAAAAAGGGCAAGGCACACTTCCTCATCCATTATATTTGAGGCTGTGTATATCTATGTGGGCTCGGAGAGAAAGAGGATGCTCTCCAGCTGGGCCTGGGAGATAGGCGGAACAGACGGTGACAGATGACAGATGAGGTGCTGTTGCAGTTTCCTAAGAGCACAGTAAGACCTCTCTTCTGCTGGCAAGTCTAAATTATTACATAGGCTTTGCAGGCGTTTGTAGCAATCAGCTCAATCTTGTCATATTCCAAACTTTGGGTTTTGCTAGCTCATTTATCTGTTTGTTGGGGAAAAGAACATCTTGATCTCACGAGAGCAGTAGATGCCAGACTTTTAAAAGTTCATATATACATTTTTTATGTGATTTTCCTGTTTAGTGTCACAGAGATCTGGAGTCTATACAAGGCAGACTTCATCCTGGACTATTCTCTAGGTATCCACAGGGCAGGTAACAAAACTGGAGTACAAAAAATACCCAGAACATGCTGGAAAGACTACGGAGCAACATACATAAGGTTTGCAAAACAGGCACAAACTTTATTGCTCATGAAAAGAAAAAAAACTGGCCAATAAACACTAACCAAGCATAGCGCAGATTGTATCTGCCTAATTTGCATGTTGTGGGAGGAGCTAATATAAAAAGAACAAATGAAAATTTAACAAGCCTGTGACAATTTTCTATGGGAGATTTTTCATCTTTAGATAGGATGTCTGATTGGGAGGTGAAAAGCAGCACACGATTAAGTACCAGTGCAGAGGAGTCATAAAGAACTTGGATGCCCCCTGATCACTTTGGAAGAGCTCGACAGTGTGAGAAGGAAGTCCTGGCTTAACTGCTCTGCTCCTATCCTGACCGCTTGGAATAGACAAAATGATGACCAATTTATTTAATTATCTACAATTTTACTTTGTCTGAGTAATCACTTTGTAAACCAACAAACCAGGTACTGTCCTCCACCAACAAACTACACCTAAAGGCTACTTTACATGTGACATCAATTTTCAGTCTCAACAACAGGAAATGAGAAACTTTTGCACACTATTATCTTCTCTTTCCTTCCCACACATCTATTAAGCACTTTAAATCAAGAAATATACACTCATGGCCATAAACATGGGGAAGCAAGTGTTGAGCCCTAATGTTTGAAAAGTGTGCTATAATTTGTGCATGCAAGCAATTTCCCAGTATTTGTTCATTTTTGCAATGTGTGCTGATGTAAACATCCTGTGCACCTGGGGGTGGTGGGTGGTCAATATGCCTGAGTGAAGTGATAGGAATAAACCAGACCACTTTAACAATTGATTAAGAAATACAACAAAGAAAGCCAGTAAAAGGAATTGTGAATAACTAATTTGTTACTAAGTAAAAATGCCTGCACTGAAAAAGGTCAAATGAGATTAAGATGAATCGTGTATGTGTATTAGTGTGCGTGTGTATATATTAGTGTGTGTGTGTGTGTGTGTGTGTGTGTGTGTGTGTGTGTGTGTGTGTGTGTGTGTGTGTGTGTATGTTCAGGGGACGAGGGCACAGAGCATTTAGCTGTGCAAGGCTCCACACAAAACATTGCTATTATATCGTGGTAACAAGAGCCCAAAAGGTTTGCCACAAGCTTTTTGAGATCTAAATGAGACAGCCTAGTTTGTTTAACACATCGCTGTCATGTTTTTATTGAGAACATTTGGGCAACTGTCAGCTCAGGATAACCTCAACAACTCTTACGGCCAAGAGTATACAGAACAGGCTCTTGTATGTAGTCTGCTCTATCTCATTTCTGAAGGATGGTAGTTCCTTTTGTACCATACAGCTGATTTTCTATTTTTACTACAAAGTTCAAATGAAGGACTAATCTCACGCTCTTGTATCATCTGAGGCAGCATTCCGCAGTTTACAAAAAAAAGAACTGTCTCTTTGATGGTAAAATATGTAGCCTATAAAACAATGTACCATCCAACCTCAACTTGGCTCACAATTCCATTGATGCAGATGTACAAGTAACCCGATTAAAAACGAGCCTGCCAGATCTCAACTGGATGTATCCAATCATGTTATGCATGAAAGACATTCTGGAATTTGCAATATTTTAGCAGTGATAGCAGAGATAGCGGTGGCTGCATAGCCAGCATCTTTTGGTGGTGTTTTAGAGGAGGGATGTTTGCCAAGAAGAAACTAAGTCCCTTACAAATCCATTCATCGTGAATGGTTGTCATCTCTCCAATCCATTCAAATTTGATTTGGCAAAATATCTATTGCATGACAGAACCTTGAGCTCCACTTCGGGGGCGGGGTGGAGAGGTAATTGGTAGGAGGAGAGCAACACACATGCCGAAGGAAACTAAATGAAATGATTCCCAGAGCACATGCGGTGTACTTTAAATGAGCTAATAGTTCCTTTTGAAGCGATGGTTTAAACTTTAAAGCATGAACTCAAGAGAGCTATTCACAACATATCCTCATAGGAAACCGTCTGAAATGCATCTTATTTGTTGAACTCTAATGGAAACTTGAGAATAAAGGGCCAAAAATTCAACTGCATAGAATGTTTAAAATTTTCTGAGAAACTCTAGTTTTAGTTCACCTAAGTCAGTTACAATAAAATTGTACAGACAGACGTATTGTGGTTGTAAAAGTGTGGTTTTAGGATGCCTACAGTGGATCTTATGGTTGATGCATATGAATCAGAAGTTGTGATTCTATTTGAAGTAATGATTAGGAGTCAAATAAGAAGAATCCTTACTGCCAATCTATATTAATGCAAAAATATAACAGTGATTCGCGCTCTCGGCACCTACACCAAGAATCAGAACACAGGCAGCCAATATCTTTAGATCAGGGGTGCCCAATCAGGGCCTTCGAGGGTCCCTATCTAGTCTGTTTTCCATGTCTCCCTCCACCAACTCACCTGAATCAAATAATCAGGATCGTTATCAAGCATCTAGACAGCGTATTGATGAGTTGATCCTTTAACGCAGGTGTGATGGTGGAGGGAGACATTGAAAACAGACTGGATTGGAGCCCTCGAGGACCAGAGTTGGGCACCCCTAATCTAGATCATGGGTGTCCAAACTAATCCTCAAGGGCCGCAGTGGGTGCAGGTTTTCATTCCAACTGAAGAGGAAGATATATTTTTCACCAATCTGATCTGTCTTAAAAGTGTAATCAGTTGATTGGCATCAGGTGCTGCAGGTGTCAGAAGAAACCTCATTGGTTTAACTGTCTGTGCTGGATCAGTTGAAACAAATCTGATGCCCTTTGTGGAATAGCTTAGGCACCCCTGATATAGATGGTCGAGAGTTGAGAGAGAGAGAGAGCGTGAGAGAGAGAGCGTGAGAGAGAGAGCGTGAGAGACAGAGAGAAAACTGGGTTTCCTCTGAAAGAATTGCTTATCACCTGGTTTCATTGTAGATATATAGCGCATACAACTGTTTAAAACATAAATTTGTCTGAAAAATAAACATAGATGCACAACAAACTTGGGTTGGTTTTGGTCATTCTTGTTGTTTTTGTTTGGCAGAAAACGACTATATAAATTGACTGATTAAATTGTTTACTTTTCAAGAAAAATATTTTAAAATGCTAGGGTGCACTGTCATTCTTGGAATATGTTGACATTGGTTCTCTCTCACTTGCTATCTCTCTCTCTTTCTTACTGTCTCCTGCTTCCTTGCTCTTTTCCTTTAACATTTCTATCAGCAAAGTCAGAGCAAGCAAGAAAATAAAGTATGGTCTGGGCGAAGGGATTAAAGGAAGAAGAAGGCCTAGAGCAAAGTGCTGCAGCTAGTGTGATAAGCATGCATAAGAGGCTGATTCACATTAGAGGTTGGCAGACATCAAACCATTCCTGCTTGCAGAGGACATAAGCAAATGCAAGGAAACGATGCATCAAGAGAGTGGAGGTGAAACCTGTAGAAACACTGGGAACTGTGACTAGCCCTGTTTATTCAATGTGACAAGTATAGGCTAGAAACAATGTTTGCAGCCTTGGGCTTAGTCCATCATTATCATTATCATCAAATCATTATCTTCACACAAAATCCAGTTATTCAAGTGACTATTAGCTATTCACATATCGTAAATCTGTCTGTCGAGTTATTCACATACTGAGATGTTTCTGCCTTTTATGAATTAGTACAGATGAAACATTTCAAAACAAAATCAATGTCAAGTTTCTAATTGACAGATTTTTGACATTTCAGAGTAGCAGAGTATGATACAATTAAAAAATAGCCTGAAATGAGAAAAACCCAGGCATGATCAAAACTACTTGGTAGAAATATATAAAATTATACGGTCAGGTAAATGCAATCATAACAGCGTTAACACAAAAACAGTGCTTTTTTTAATTTCATTTTTTTTAAACACACGATTAGTAATTATGCCCCTTTCCACACCCTGTATTTTGGACTTCCAAGTCAACATGCGTGCTCTTGTTGCTGCAAGAGCTGGTCGAATGGGCCAGAGTGGTTGAGAGGTGAAACCTGCTTTGGGTTTTTAATGTCCAATAAGAGGCATGTTGGGGACAGCTTGATGAGCGTGACCTCTCTGACTGATTTTTTAGCAATAATTTGACATGTGGACCAACTCTATTCGTTTTGTTTATTCTGGATTGATAAACGCATTCACAGTTTAGTCACTCTCTTTGAGAATGCCTTCGATGTATTTTTCCTCTAAGATATCTGTGTCAAACACATTCACGTGAATTGAAGATTTTTTTTAGGCTGAGTAGCGCTACACACTTGATATTTAATCTTTATTTCAAATAAACCTAGAAGAAAGTATTTCTGCAGTTATTATAGTATTCCCACCAACAAACAAGCCCACACAAAATAGGAATGGAAAAAAAACAACCAAATAAGCTTTTTCAGGGAGTTCACATGGAGTGCAAACCTGAAGAGAGTCATTTCAGGTTGTGCCACTGAAGACTGAAGGGCCTTTTTTTAATTTGCTTGAGAAAACAGAAATAAGTTGACTCATGAATTCACAAACTTTTTGCTAGATCTGCATAGTTAATTATTATTTAATGTACATTTTTGCAATGGTGGCACTTATGTTTTATGACCATTCCACAATCTCTTTTACTGCATGATGTTGGAAAACAGCAATTTCATCACGGTTAGGTGGTGGAAAATGTATTTGCATCCACAGTAATAGCAAAGTAATAGTCATTTGTTCATTGAACCACAGGTTCCTTTTAATCACACAAACGATGTTAACACTTGATATTATAATAATACTAGAAAAATATGTCCAGACCAATGAGAATGTTGGCTTTACTGTTCTAATGTTGGGCATCTGGATCTATGTCCTTCTCGCCTTATGCTTAAATGCTTAAATTATGAGTTTGTGCACAGCATGTGGAAAATTGTATATTACATTCATGAATGACAGATGTATCAATACCAGTGCTTTATCAAATGATATAACAATTAAATATTATACTTATTTATACAGTTTAAAGTTTCCCAATATTTTTGAATTACAGTATGTACTTATGATTACAGTCACATACATGTGCAATTACATTATAATCGCATTACATGAAATTTGTTCGCAACCTTATGAATATTACAGGAGGGTAAATGAAATGATAAAATATTTTGTTCATTTTAAAGTAATGAATGTGACAAAAATAATAACGGCTACAATTTCTTTTGGCCAATGCTAATTCTGAAATTTGACAGGAATCTTGGTAACAGCAAAAACTTATTTGAAAAAAAAGTATTTTAAGCCATATGAAAACCAACTAAATTACCTTATTCTTATGAGCGCAGTGTATAATTCCAAGAAATACAGAGTCATTACATCACGCAAATTCAGCCAGCAAATGCTAGGATAGAACTTCATATGTTCATAATGAGAAAAATACTGTAGCCATGTAGAAAATCACATCACCCAAACTGGCTAAGCAAATGAACATATATTTTGGTAGCAATACACTATGAATGCCTTCTACTGAACATGAATGTAAAGCTTAAAAACTAAACACAAACGCCTTGCATCTTAAAGACCGTTTTCGCTATTGTAATGCCGTTTATTTTTCTCATTTTTACGGCTGATCTGTTTTTACCAAATGCGTAACTTGCCTGTGCATAACCGCCGTTATCCAACAAAATCAATTTGTGTAGTGAACATGCTGAGTGGTACATAACTCTAGGGATCCACTCGCCACAGTGGCTGCTGTATAAAAAAGTAAAATCCTGCCCTCAATGTGGGAGTTGATAGACAATAAGTAAAATACATATGAATCTCAGAATCCTGACTTTGTAATAGCTGCAGGCTTGAGGGTTATATTTCCCCCTCAAACATTGTCATGTGCATTTTTAAGATAATTCCTCTGTAAATCACCCATGGGCAACAAGTATCAAAGTAAACAAAACTGTAAAGACACTTCATTATTGTCTCATTATGACATCAGATTTGGATGACATTGTGGGCTTCACAATGTCATCTCAATTCATGGGCGAGTGTTAAATTTCTTTCATGAATTAGTTTGCAAGCATTCCTCATCAGTAAAAAGAGGTGATAGGGACATTTCAGGATACTCACAATTTAAATTTAAATAAGCTTCTGACTTATTTGGCGGCAGTCTGTTTGGAGTAGATACAGTGGTTGTGGAAATGGGACAGCAGGGGGAGCTTATTGAAGGGACAACTCTCATTTTCACAATGTTTGAGTATGCAGAGGATTAGAAGTATGCACTGCAAGTGTATACTACTGTGGCATTGTTAGAAACCAGAAGAAAAACTCACCTGCAAGTGTGTAATCAAGAAGACAGAATTTGTGATGTCATATTTCTTTATAATCCATAAAGCGTCAATCGGTTTTGAAACAAGTGTTCACTGGTATTCATTCTGTTTTACATTTATCATTTAGTAATGTTGACAATGAGTCATACATGTTCTTTTTTTTGCGTTCACTTGCATTACCCCCCAAAAAGTCTAGTTGAATAGATGTAACTATTCTTGGTTGTTTGATTAAAAGACACAACAAAATTAAAATGCAGATAAGCTGTATTTTAATGCTAAAGATGGTGATTTTTTTCCCCCAGTGCTTGGAGCTGTACTTTTAAGGTCATTCTAGATCAGAGTCCTTCAACTATGAATCTGCAATCATGGTCAAAATTGTAGAAGGATGGCATGAAAGGAATTTGATTAAAATCTGCCTCCTGATTGAACAGTCCTGACCTTCCTCGCAACATGCATCTCTTTAAACGGTACCTCAAACTATTCCATTTTCATCTACCGGAAAACCTGAAGGGTCCAGTCCACACTGCTTCATCTGAACAGCGATGTCAAATAAGTAGTCATAGCATTCACACCTGGATATAGAGTGGAGAAACAAACATTGCTTAATGCTGCCTTTGTTATTACATTCACCAGTAACGTAAATTCTGAACAATACAGTAAATACTTACATAGTCTTAGCTTTTTCCCATGACTCGCCCCACACGTACACACCATGCCTTCGAACAAGGACAGCGCACGAGTCGGGGTATTCCTCCATGGCTCGTGCCATGCGATCTTTCAAATCTTTCTCTTCTGGGGTATTCTCGATGATAGGCACGACCAGAGTGTCATCATAACTGCAGAATGCAATGATGTATTACAGCAATCAGCCATGACAATGATGTTTCTAGACCATAGATATCACTGCGTTGAGGCTCGATGCGCTGTTGTCATACAGACAAGTCAAAATATTAAATTCTTGTGGTTATGTACCGAGCATTAGATCCTAGACATGAACAAAAAGGTTTTTAAAGTGTCTTCGTAATTTAGTGCTGGGTGAAACAGGTCAAAAGTTAAGTCTTGTTTCCTGGTGGAGTTTCCTTTTAAGAATGCGTAGGTAAAAAATAAAATATATCTGTTTATTTCGCTCCTGTAGCGACAATCTTCATCATCATTGTTTGAGAAAATGCTTTGCAGTGCCTAAGAACTATTGCTATCCAGCTTTGCTTGCAGGTGGACTGACAACTGATAGAGCACGTTCTTTAGACCAACATTGAGGGCTGTGAACAAATGCACTTGGAACAATTTGAAAACCAGGCCACTCCAGGCCCATTTATACAAAGATGCTCCGATCAAATTAACAGGAAATACCCCATTACGAATTTGCGTTCACACAACCACCGATCTATTTCGATCTCTGCTTAAATGAGTCCGCAAAATGTAATGAAAATTATATAGCATACATGCAAGAATGGGGAGGACGCTCAGTTTCGGAAGGCGGCAGTCAATGAGCAATGTCAATATCCTCCTCAGACTGAAGGAAGACATACACGTACCTAATCGACGCAATAGCAGCCCTGCAGTCTCTTGTTAGGTCAGCCAAAAAAAAAAGAAAAACTTCCCACCACATTGGATTACAAAACAGCAAAATGTATTGAAAATGTCACCTGGGAGTCCTGACATTCAAAATACAAGGGCATTCCCAATGATTTTTGTCTCAAACAATAACCCCTTGGCAAGAAGAATTTTCCCTACAACAGCGAGGAAATAACAAAGGGGAAAATTCCCTTTTCAAGTTGTTTTTTTAAATGTTTTTAACTTTGCCAAGAAATATAGGGTGATTCCCCAGCTCACGAGAGCATTTTGGGTGGACTAGAAACGGCAGATGTTGCAGAGGTTCATATTAACGTTAACGCCAATATTTGCTGCTCATCGCCTTATTCTTTTGTTGGTTCGTTTAACCATGTGTCACACAGTGCAGAATAAGCTTCCGCGGGCATATCCAGTGTTTCTAGGATGGAAATACTCGGCAAAAAGGGACATATTCCAAGACGAAGGTGTTTTGAAAGGATTACAAATTATGACGGCTTACAGAGGGAATAAAAGGAAACAGAGAAAGAAGTGGTTAATGTATGGCAGCTAGGACACAAAGCACTAAGCTAAAGAACAGTTCATGGTTACTTGGCTAAATTACAAATGTGATCATAAAGTTTAGTGGGAGAAGGGGACCAGGCAAAGGGGGGGTTCTGGGCCTCAGACTGTGGTTTGGGGAGCCCTGATATAAAATAAGCAAGTTGCGAGAACTAAGTGCTTGCCCAATTCTTAGTGTAAGATTTCCTGTAAGAAAGATGACTTAACTAGTGCATGAACCCCACCTAAATGGATTAATTATTTGTGGTTAGCCAACGATAACAAATTGAGGCGAGGCACAGACCTACAGTCAGTACAAAAGTTCAAGAACTTAAAGAGTTTGCAGAATAGTGTTTATTTAAGATCATGTTAAGGCATGTTGTGATGCTGTCCTTTATTTATGTACTGTAGTACTTGGATTTGTAACACAGCAACACAAGCCTACTCTTTTTTGAACACTTTTATTAGAACATTTTGACGAATCTGTGTCCTTACCAATAGTTAGTGCAGCTGGTGCCTTTACGGATCCCCTTAATCATCTCCTGGTGGGTTATCCTGAACTCCTTACCAGGAAAGAGCAAGGTTGCTATGACAGCAGCTTTGGAGTGTGTGTGAATTACAGCCTGTGCTCCTGTAATAATTTAAAAAAAAGAGTTAAAAACAATTATCATTGTCTGAGAATGTGACATGGTAAAAGACGCTAGAATGTTTTGAATCGGAACAACTCTAAACGAAGTTCCCTAACCTTCCCACAGCAATCCCTTGTAACTTTTCATGATTAAAATAACTTGTGTGCGGTGGATTGGTCGCCAGTCTTTTGGTCGCCGGTCTTTTGGTCGCGGTCTTTTGGTCGCCCGGACCGCGACAACAGGCGACCAAAAGACCGACAACCAAAAGACCGGTGACAAAACAAGGTAAAACAATGCGGTCTACGCATCAATAAAAGCCAACAATGGCCATGAGCAGTTTCACTGGGCCGACGTGTGAGTGTATAAGAGTTTGTATGTACATGCGTTGTCCCTTTAAGAAGCTACGTCAGTCAGGGTCTTAACAAGTTCTCCAAACAAAAAACAATAAAAGTCCGGAAAATTTGGAGCTTTTCTTTAGCCTAATAATTACTAGAGCATTAAGTATGACTAAATAGTAATTTGCAGTTTGTATTTAGAGAATTTGAGCAACAATTTAAATGGTAATTATCAATAACCTTCCGGGCGACCAAAAGACGGGCGACCAATCGACCGTGTACCAAATAACTTATTCCATTGCAACAATACCAAATTGATCCCGGGTTTCTGTATCCAACCGTACTCCTTAAATTACATTGATGTGGACATCTACTAATATTTAGCTCAGTTTTCTGCTTTGGTAACAAATAAAACAAGTTTACCTCTCATTGTATAGGCGTTCATAAAGAGTGGAGTGCATTGGCTCTTTTTTAACTTCTTCCATGCAGGCGGACAGCTGATGTCGTGCTCCTCCACATCACAAACAAACAGGTCTTCTGCCTTCGTAATGCACCCACACACCCACGCATGCCCAATTATTGTTAATGAATCCATCCTCACTGAAGATGTCAATACGTACACTACGACACCGTGATTGCTACTGACCTGTATTCTCTCTTTCTGTACCCCCGAAGGTGCAATGTAGATGTGCTTTCTGTAAGTAACAGAACAAACATGCAATGTGTTCATATTGAATACAGTCCAAATTGAACATTTTGGCCTGGTCTATAATGACTGTCATCCATGAAACCCTCACTCATACCATGAGTTACTATTGTGCCTGCTTACTTCAAAATGTGTTTCATGGTGTGTGAAAAACTAGACACTCATACTGGTTTCCTGGTAAATGGGCCCATTGGAGGTGTTAACAGTAGAGCAAGGATTTATTCAACTGTCCTTTTCTGCCAGAACTCCCCGAAGCGAGACGCTGCCATGTTCCTAGTATAGGTTCATATAGTCGATGCGGCATGGCATTATGAAACACGGTGGTGCCAATAGATACTAGATCAATTACTTTGTTGACCATGCACGTAACTCAAAACGAATGAAAATGCCATTAAGCTGGTTGAGAGACATTCGCAAGGTAAGGATAAAAATGTATTTTTTTTAGGATGTAATTTTTTTTTTGTTTATAAATGTAATGAATAGGTTTGAAGTGTTGAAAACAGAGATTGAAAACAATTTAGTGCCAAAATGCCAAGTAATAGCATTGAACTTTTTATTTTCATCAGCCTGCAAGATTTTTGGGGTAGGCCTAAATAAGGTAAAGACATGATTTCCTTTTTTTAACGTTTTGATAATAAAGTATTTTCAAGAGTGCAATGGACACACTTTTTATCAAAATCCATAGACCACAAGATGTGAGGTACACAGTTACACGTTCACTTCTCATTTCTACCAGATGAAGGATCGTATGGTATGTATTTTTTTTAAATATAGCCTTGATTTGTGGAAAAAAGCTATAATGGAAACACAGGTAAGCCATGGTAGAAGATGCGACCGGCAGGGATCCGCGCTACCATGAATCCATGCAGGCTAGCAGTGGTCGTAAAGCAGTGGCCTGTAGTAGATGCAATGCAGTCGGCTACAATTCTTCCAAGGGCGTGCTTCATTTCTAGCGTTAAGTCCGCAGGTAGTAGAGAAATTCGTATAAAATCTGACCGTAAAAAATTATGGTTCTCTTGGGGAGTGTGCTCTATGGGAAGTGGGAGCAAAGCCTAATATCCATCTCAGGAGGAGATGGTTTTGACTGGGCATGTGTTTGCAAAGCACCACTGGCATGGAAGGTGAGAGCAAAATGTCACAATGACAAAGTCTTGCTGGAATGACAGATGAGTTGTGTAGACAGAAGAAAATAAGATACAAACCTAGCATCAAATTTCTACCTCATCACAAGTAGAGGTAGGTGATTAACACATGGTACTTAATTCCTCAGATTTACCCCACACAACATACATATAGGCATGAAAACCTTTTGGAAAAGATATAGTTATTCCTTTACTTAGCCTTTTAAAATTGCTAATATGATGTCGCCAGGCCCATGGCAATATGCACAGCATAAAGAGTTGGAGTGGGAATACATATTAGAAGCTTTTATCAGATAAAACCAGCTACAAAAACCTCTTTAGGAGTTATAAAACAATCAAAATGACATTCCTTTGTTGCTGTTTCCTTAGAGCTGAAGCAGAAATATAATGTATAGTAGATGGATGATGTATGGACCAGAAAGTACCCTGGTACGTCTATATTTGGAATCAGTAGTTGTGACACATAAGGGACAGTTTTAAAACTATGTGAGATAATTTTACATATTGTACCAACAGGGGAAATGCATCAGTTGCTCGTTTAATAGGCGGCTCATTACACGAGAGAACAAACATGATTGGGAAAAAAAATACATTTCTTGTATTCCATTTTGGCAGGAAGGAACTTTGTGTAATTCCTGTTGAAGCAAGGCTTGTTAGGCCTTCTAAATAAATTACAATATTTACTTGAGGATTAGTATCTCATCTCATCTCATTTTCTGAACTGCTTTATCCTCAATAGGGTCACTGGGGGTGCTGGAGCCTATCCCAGCTGACTCCGGGCCAGATGCGGGGGACACCCTGAATCGGTGGCCAGCCGATCGCAAGGCGTGGATTAGTATGTAAATGCTTAGTTTAATTCCCTTGGACTAAAAAAAAAACTTTATTGAGATGCATGTTTGTTTTCATGTGTCACCGATATTTAGTCACATGCCTGCATTGTGTCTCCTGTGAGTCAACACGAGCTCTGTGGGCAGATGGGCAGGTACGGGCAAGTGAAGGAGTGACAAAGAAAGAAATATCTTACGCAAAGCAACATTTTTCAAAGCTGTAGTTGTACTGTCGGGAAAAGTTGTGAGGAATATATTAATTTGTTCCAAAGTCTGGCATTAGGGAGCTGATGCGCCACTGAATCGGAACAATCACAAAAGTGTCTAGAGGGTAACAAAAAGCGTTAAGTTGATGCATATTCTAATTCATAGTAGACTATCAAAGTGTTCTATATTTGCATAATTTAGCACTACGGCTGCTCTTGTCGTGCCAGGTTTGACTTTTAGTAATCGTATCAGGAAGAAAAGAAAAACTACACTGTCTAACATCATAATTATATAAAAGTAGAAATACACTTCAGCCATAACACAAGCTCATTACATACGAACCCTCTTCTCAAACTGATTCCTCCGCCTGTCCCTGTCACCCATCCGAGCTGGTAGAAAAGTCGGCAGAGTTCCGGAATAAGAACACGAGGATGCTCCTTGTCCTACAACACAAAGAGATGATCATGATCAAGTTTAAAAATGGAAACTCAAAATGTAGTGAAGCAGTGTAAAACTGAATATCGTATTTATTCGCGTATAATGAGTGTAAAATGCTGTACCAAAAAACTGAAGGAAAGTTCGGGTGCGCGTTATACACGACACCTCTATTAAAATAAACATCTTTATCTCTTGAAATAGTGTGTACTGTTTAGTAGCTCAGATTCCACCCACTTTTGAAAAACCTGCCTGAATGGATAAATACACAAATGAAGCAATGATGCTGATGACAAATGAAGACAATAAAATAGCACTTAAGTGTCTGTTCATTTGTTTTGATCAATAATTACTTTTTGTGCCTACACAAATACACAAGATCTTTTGGTTAGTCTATAAATACATTACATTTATCCAACATAAAGTGAGCATAACAATCATATATTCATTCATTTTCTGAACCGCTTATCCTCACAAGGGTCACGGGGTTGCTGGAGCCTATCTCAGCTGACTTGGGGCAGGAGGCGTGGGACACCCTGAATTGGTGGCCAGCCAATCGAGGACACGGACAACCATTCACACTCATACCTAGGGGCAATTTAGAGTGTCCAATCCACCTACTTTGCATGTTTTTGGAATGTGGGAGCAAAATAATCATTATCAAAATGATAATCATGCTATTGTTTTGGAAGTATTATCAGCAGCAGTAATGGGTTCTGCATCATGTAACAAATAATAAACAAAGTTTGCCACAATTTGCAGGGAACACACTTGAGCTGAAAATAATAATAATAATAATAAATTAGAAGAATATTTTATATTGAAAAAAATGTTTCAGGATTGAACCATTGACTTATCTCTCTGAGAAAGGAGGTTAGGGTATAATAAAATAGTATTTTTCCAAAAGGTCCGTATTCATCCATTCAAAACATTGTTACCTCTTTTTCTGAGGAGCATTGACTTGCATCTTGGTCACCATTGTTGATGTCACAAAAAGATGTCATTTCTTTCGGGAAAATAGTCACAATCAGTGAAGGTGTTTCTATTGTACAATATAAAAAAAAACCTTTGACATTTTACAAAGCACTCAAATGGTGCTGTGTAGTATTTTAAAAAATGCAAACAATATGACTACAGTGACACGACATTAGATTGATAAAACCAATCTCATCTCATTTTCTGAACCGCTTTATCCTCATTAGGGACGCGGGGGGTGCTGGAGCCCTGAACCGGTGGCCAGCCAATCACAGGGCACAAGGAGACGGACAACCCTGCATACTCACACCGATACCTAGAGGCAATATAGAGTGTCCAATCAGCCTACCATGCATGTTTTTGGAATGTGGGAGGAAACCGGAGTACCCGCAGGAAACCCACGCAGGCTCAGACAGAACATGCAAACTCCACACAGGTGGATATACTATATTTGCGGGCATATATATGTCTGCACTAAATCAGAAGCGGTGTTTTCACATGTTAAACCGCTCCTGCAAAAATAACAACAGAATGTGAAAACCTGACGGAGCACTCATCTCTAATTCTCATTTGTAACATAATATTTATTTGTGCAAGTTTTGAGAACATGATGGCATGAGGTGGTGTATCTCTCGGGTCATAGATAATGAATAAAATCAGCAGCACCTACGAGTTACCGACGCTATAAATCGAGTTGTAGTTAATCTTGTAAATCATGAATTTTAGCTCTTACCAGTTTGTAATCCCCCAAGTTAAAATAATATTACGTCGAGGGGCGCATACGTTTCTGTCCTTCTGCTTCTTCTTGGGTGTTCGTGGCAACCTTGGAATCCCCACAGCGCTGCCCTGACCCCCGCAGGACAGTGGCAGTAATGCTCTTCCATTTTAATGGGATGAATCGATGTTCCTCCACTCCACGGTACTAAATGATGAATCTGGTTTTTAATAAATCATTAGATTTTTCCTCTAGATTCACATCAAAATCAATAACACAGTAACTATTGCCACTTTATTAATCCTCAAGATTAGTTCACGGATTTTAAACAATATTCCGCCTTGACAACTTGGATGGCCCTCCCAGAACATTGTAAATGTTCATGTGCAATAATACCAAACTTTGTAAGTATTGTTGTGGGTCGTAGCATGAACTGTGAAATATACAGTCCTGGTGTTACTTCAACGTTGTGACCATTATCATCAAGAACATCTCATCTCATTTTCTCATTTTCTGAACCGCTTTATCCTCACTAGGCTTGCAGGGGGTGCTCGAGCCTATCCAAGCTGACTTCGGGCCAGAGGCGGGCGACACCCTGAATTGGTGAACAGCCAATTGTAGGGCACAAGGAGACGAACAACCATTCACGCTCACACTCATACCTAGGGGCAATTTAGAGTGTCCAATCAGCCTGCCATGCATGTCTTTGGATTGGAATGTGTGAGGAAACCAGATTACCTGGAGAAAACCCACGCAGGGCTGGGGAGAACATGCAAACTCCACACAGGTGGATCGACCTGGATTTGAACCGAGGCCCCCCACTGTGAGGCTGATTCGCTAACCACCAAGAATGTATCAATATTAAGTGAATCCTCATTTTTAACAAGATTCCCAGTAGCAGAACTGGCCATACAAGGGCCTTTCTTGCAATGCAGTGTTCTTTCATCATCGTGCAAAACACCCGTATAACACAATCTTTGTTTCATCACCATACAGTATCATGTTTCTAAATAACGTTGGCTTTTCCACAAGTCAATCAAGTCTTGTTGTGGCATGTCTTCAGAAAAGAGTAACCAGAAAGTCGGCGGCGAGTGGTTAGCGCGTCGGCCTCACAGTTCTGGGGTCAAGGATTCGATCCCAGGTTGTTGTCACAGTGTGGAGTTTGGGTGTTCTCTCCGTTGCTTGCGTGGGTTTTCGCCAGGTATTCTGCTTTCCTCCCACATCCCCAAAACATGCATAAAAGGCTGGTTGAACAGTCTAAATTGCCCCTAGGTCTGAGTGTGGGATTAACTTTGCCCATAGTTGGCTGGGATAGGCTCCAGCACTCCCCGCAGTCCTTGTGAGGAAAAGCAGTTCAGAAAATGATTGAATGAATAACCAGAATGTCGTAGCAAAAGCTTGCCTCCTGAGTGAAATACATTTATTTCAAAATCTTGAAGAGAGCCCTGTTGAATCTCAGAATGTAAGGTCAGTAAAGATTTTCATCCATTCCTTCATTTTCCATGCCGCTTATCCTCACGGGGGTCGCAGAGGTGCTGGAGCTTATCCTGGCTCGCTACCGGTACTAGGTAGGGTACACCTTGAGTTGCAGATTAAATAGTATTTTATTTTTTGGTATAATTGTGAGTTTGATGTATTTCGGGTTTTTTTTAGGAAGAGTGTAGTCCGTGGCTCTATTATGTGTCAGACACAACCCTCACTGCCAATGCCCATAAGCTTCCCACTGACACGCCCGGTCCACCGGTGGCCAATCAAAGCAAAGAAAGTGCACATTAGCTCCAGTCAGCTGCATTTTAATGAGAAATGGGATTTTCCAGAGGGGCTAATAAAAGGAGTAACTAAAATGGCTCATAAAATGACAGTCTGGGCACATTCGGAGCAAAATGTTGTGCTAACCTGGTGAAATGGCATCAGAGATTATGAAAAATAATGTCAAAAACATAAAGTTAAGGGCACCTATAACAATCCTTGAAAGTGTCTTATGTTCAGGATATCATTTGAATTGTTTCCACAAGGAATATATAATTATACAGTTAATGAATCAAATGTATTTCTGTATGTGGTTTCATTCAGTATCTTACAGCATCATTTTTCATATAATACTTAATTTAATGCTTTCCTGATGGTTTCTTGATCCATTACATTCCATTTTTCAATTTTACATGGTAAAACATTGTTGCTAGAATTGCAAGATGAGACAAGCACTCACCCACACATGTTGAGCAATTCAAATAAACTTACCCTAGTACTTTATCATCCCTATTGCCCAAGGCTGCACACTTATGATGCGCCTAAGTCACCTTTATACACATTGCCTCTGATGCAAAAATCATTTCAGTTTTTAAAACAATGTGGTAAAGTTCCTCACTGGTAAAAGGTCCCCTGAATAATGCCGCAGAGAGGAAAGGATGTTTATTTTATAAGGTGTGTTGTGTATTAGAACAACAGATACACTAACTGCATTTAAGCACTATCCATTTGGCCACGTCGGTTTGCATTGCTACTGTTAAGTTTTTACATTCAGGATCATAATAATTACGCAATACAAATTTAAAATTGACAAATAAATTGTGTTAATTTGTAACGTGGCAGATTATGGTCATGCCCAACTGTTTTGGCAAATAATCCATTCAACCCATTCATTAGGTAATGTGGATCAACCTTATCAAAATGCAAAACAAAGCCGTGACAAACTGGGTAAGCGAAATTATGCCAATTCATTGCTTTTTTGTTGAAAGTTCAGGATGAAAAGAAGAGAAGACAAAATAGGACTTTGCATCTTATTCACCATAACAAACAATAGGACAGACATTGAGGCAGAGCCATGTAATAGTGTTGCGAAAGCTCAAGAGCAAAGCAAGTTGAGAGCACAACAGAGTGAGAGTGAGCCAGAGGACATTGGTGATAGTGCTTTATCTGAGAGAGAACAAATAGCAGGAATGAGGAATTGAATATCCTGCTAGTGAAGGCTTAACATTGCATTCAAATAAACAAACATGGAACCGTCTGAAACGGAATACTGTAATTTGTTATCCGTTTTAATTTGCTGCCTTTGCTGTTTTTCAGGTAATTACATTTAAATAAGGTACTGCATAGAGCAAAAATAGAATTAATCATTCCAATCAATAAAGATCACAAATTAAAAGAAGAAAATGCTACGGTATTTAGAAAACTATGGATTTGAATGGGGGTGGGTGAAAGAGTGGTTAACGTGTGAGATCGAGGGTTTAATACCTGGTGGTACCTGGTTTGCATGTTCTGCCCATGGCTGCGTGGGTTTTTTCCAGGTACTCCCCGGTTTCATCCCACATCCCAAAAACATGCACAATAGGCTGGTTGAGCACTCTAATATTTGTCCTAGGGTATGAATGTGAGTGTGAATGGTTGTCCACCCCCTTGTGCCCTGAGATTTTCAACATTTCAGAAACCAATAATATTGATGCATAACATTTGAAATATAATAGACTATATATATATATATATATATATATATATATATATATATAGTATATAGTATATATATAGTATATATATATATATATAGTGTATATATATACATTACATTTTTAAATTTTATATGGTAAAACATTGTTGCTAGAATTGCAAGACGAGACAAGCACTCACCCACACATGTTGAGCAATTCAAATAAACTTACATTGGATATATATATGTATATATACGTGTATATATATATATATATATATATATATATATATATATATATATATATATATATATATATATATATATATATATATATATATATATATATATATATATATGGTCTAAGGCTAACCCATAAAAGTTGGCTGTGTTCCAATTGGGTAAGAATAATCCGGTGGTTGTTTTACAGTATTCATACAGGATGTGTTCTTTCCAAGTTGTTTAAAATACTTTAATTGCGAAATACGCCTTCCCGCCTGTTGAACCCTGCATACTGTGCTATTAAATTTAATATCTTTGTACTTGTATAATGACAAAAAAGGTCTTCAATCAATTCAAAGATGACGTGCCCAACTGTAAGGTTGAGCCACGCTGAACAGTTTCACCTTTTGCGTCAGATATATTACACAATTTGGATAATTACACCATTGTGTAAAATTCAGATTTAAAATCCACAACTGCTTATAAGCCTACCTTTCTAACGATAATAATGCTGTTTAAAATCATTTCTAATATTGTGTCCCTGAAAAGGAAATTGAACTTTTAAACCCCCATTTTTATGATGGCCAGTTTTATATCACGGTAACTGAGAACAAGGTTTCATCGTGTTCTGCATTACAAGGAAATCTAGTAAGGGAAGTACGTTTGAAAAAAGGGTGTGCTCACAGGTGTTCAAGCCCTTGTCTCTGGCCAGTCATTGTTGTACTCATGCAATGTTTATAAAAGGCCAAGGTGTGATTCATCAGACTGAAACAGACGGTGTACTGTGAGCCCAACATTTCAGCCGTACGGAAAATTGGCAGAGTTGTGAAAAAGGATGAAAACTTCTCTTCTTTTGTGGCTTTTTCTTGGACTTTGGACCCTGGAAATTTCCACCCTGGTTAATTGTAAGTGGCATTTCTTTTCTGTCATAGACTTCTCTCCACCAATATATTTGCTTATCTTTTAAAAAGTGGCTGATTTTGATTGAGCTATAGCAAACTATCAGTTTTATCCAATCACCTATTTTTAAATGTCATTTTTATTTAGAGTTGATTCAGCTTTGTTATTCCAGTGGCATCTTTTTTGTCACCAATGATTCAGTGCTTCCATTGCGACCACATGAAGTGCTCTTAATCGTTCGCCCTACTTTTTTAAGGGTCTAATGTTTTACTGTTGCAGTGCAGACTTCATTAGTACCCCTGCATGTCACACTCGTTCTTGATTTGGGACTGTGAAACTGAGCAAAAGGTGGAACACACACTTTTGTGCTCTCGTAATTGCATAGGAAATGGCAGCATTGACTAAGATGAGGTAATTTGAACTCTAATTTGAAGAAGGAAACATACACTCACCGGGTTAAATCTGAGAATGACCATAATATTTAATGAGTTGACCATAAAATTCATGCACACTTCATTATAAAGTGACAAATGAATAATTCATTCATTAATCCCAGTTTGTCATGTTGCATCCTCTTCAACTTTTGAGTCATGTTTACAATGTGAGCCAAGAGTGAGATTGACTCAAGCTCCAATGAAACTTCCTCACATATGAGTAATCACCCAGGTTAATAATTAGTGTCACACCTTAACAAAGTAGACTATGAATGAATACTTCAATCCGAGAGTAATCTCCTTTGAGGTCATGTATTACTGCTTAGAGAACAAACTTTCCACGTCATGTCTAGGTAAATATTTGTGGTAATCCTTGTTTTTTTCCATATCTTTCCCCCAGCTGTGCCCGTAATTCCCATTAAATTTGAGGAGGATGTGCTACGAGAGGCTAAGACAGATGGGTTCCTTGTTGAAGATTATTTCCATTCGTCAGTCAAATCTGAACCACTTCAAGAAAACACAACCACTCAACAGTCCAACCAAACATCCTTTGGCATTGTAGAAGATAGTCATAATCAAAGTCTCCTGAACGAGACCGACGAGGGCAGCGCATCAGGTGACTGGCCCTTTCAGCCGTGGGATAATGGGTATTCAACCACGAGTAAAAAGGATTTGTCAGGTTCCAACTCAACGACTACATCTTTGTCAGAGACAAATGTAACCCAGTCAAGTAATACCACTGAATGGAGTGTGCTCTTTCAAACTGATGATTCCGATGGTTTTTATTCCGGGTCTGGAAACGGTGACATCCTAGACCAATATTTTACAATACCGCCAAGTGTGAACTTTTCTGAAGGTGATGTTGCAATGACACCTTTCATTAACACAAGACAGAAGGGAGAAGATGAAGCTGAAGGATCAGGATTTGGAATGCTAAAGAATAAAGGAAGAGCCATGATATTTGAATTCCCATCAATCCAAGGTAAACATCCTCTGAAGATCCATAATATCATGATATCAACATTCTTGATTTTTTTCCTCCAGTACCAGCGACAGACAGTTCTCCAACAGCAGATCAACACAGAGGACACGTAACACCTGGTAGTTGTCACATAAATTCCCATTCGTTCATGTCCTGGAATTGTTTCAGATATATTATTTAATTATATCCATCTCTTCCCTATCATTAGATTGGATAATCATCGTAGGTTTTGTTGTTGGCGTTGCAGCATTGTTGATGCTTTGCCTTGCTATTGCAACCAGAGACAAGTAAGACTTGTTTTTACATAGTTTAGAATAGTTATATCAATATTAATCTCCTAGCTATTATAATACAAAATATTCTCTTTTTTCAGGTGGAATGGGCCACGGCAAGCATTAAGTTTACAACCCAAAGTTGAGTACACACAGGAACAGAAGACAGAGAATGAAGTGTTCCTGGAAAAATATGAACCTATTGAAAATGGAAAGACGTCAGAATATACAATTATTCCACTGGATGAGCTTCCAGAGAAATATTCACACTAACATAAATATTTTATTTTAAGAATGTAGAGTTGTGACACTACAGATAGTCGAGAGAAAAAAATAGAACATCTGAAAAATGCTTGTTTTCCTGATGACATGTACACCTGTAAATACTTTGTTACTATAGCAATAATTATTTCCATTTGGTTAACATGACTAACTCTCGTTCACAGTTAAAACCTGTAAGATTTAGCTGATAACCCTCGTGAGGATAGTGGCATGGAATATGAATGATTTTTCCCCCATTCCCTCAATGCACATAATGTTTATTCAGATACAATGGAGAGTTAACCAGCATTTGTTAGCCCCTGGCTAGGTGAAAAGGGGCGCTATACGATTAACTCAAAATATGTAATTATTAAGAGACTTTTTATCACATTTTTTACATTTTTATATTAGTCCAACTGTGTAAATGACATATTTAAGGTTTTCTGTTCACTTCACAAACAAAACTACAGCATGTATGCCACTTTTTGTATGTTCCTGTGCTAATTACCTCTGAGGGGGAAAAAAAAAACTTCAAGAACACCACACAAATAATTTATTTGCATCATTTACACATATTTACACACACATAATAAAACATTTACATACATTTTTGGTGTTATGTTTGACTGACACAGACTTCTGCCCTGCAGTTGTTTAAGCTTATAGATTTGATCAATCTAGGTCGGTCAAGATACATATCAATAAATATTAGACAGAAAAAAAGAATGGAGGAGAAGAAATAGAAAATATATGTTGAATTCTCTAAAGAGTTCACATTTTCATTAAAAAAAGAAGAAAGAAATAAATATCTACCCTAGTTTAATTGACCATGAAGGAAATATCAAAGTGGAGCATTCCATTCATTAGTATATCAAAGGTGCTAAAAAAACATAGTTCCTGAAGAAATATAGTTCTGTTAAATATGTCAGAGGTGTTGTTTTTTTATATGGCCAGTGTTTTCACTGAGCAATGATTTGGTCAGATATGCAGTAAAATATCTACATACAAATGGGATCTAATGTATTGCTCCAAACATTTTATATGTGAGTACAGTGCAAAATTAAACTGAAATGAACTGTATTACTTGAAAGAAAATCCCGTAAATTGAACATCTCAAGTCAAGTCTCACAAACTACATTCTTACACATAGCTGCCGCCAACTTTTTCCGACTTACAAAGGTTTTCACCTTGCTCCTGACCCTTAGACAATTAAATATACTATCACATACTTTCATTCATTACTTGTTTTTTCCCCTTGACCATTTGGAGTGCAGTAGTTACTGTGTAATAAGAAGTAAAATAATCCTACTCATGATAAAAATTCCCAATCTGTTACATAACTACAGGCCCAGAGTGAGGTATGATAAACTTACTTTTAATGTTGGTAACTAATTATAGAAAGCATTGTAAAAACAATTCAGAACAATGAAAACAAGCTCTAGATAATCCTTAAAAATTTAAAACTAAAATGAGTACTTATACACAAAGTGCTAGGAGGCACTTTAAGCAAGAAATATTTTACATTAGCTGTTGCTTTCCTTAATCCATAATAAATGACTGTAATTGGAGGGATGATAAATCAAATGTTGGAGGCCAAATCAAGTGTGCATTTAATTGCCAAACTTGACCGAACTAATTAAGATGTGGTGTTACAAACTGAGAAAAAATGAGCCTAGTACTTTACAATCGTGCAAATGAAGAGGGCCCAGCCATCCTCATTAAGCTATTAGGTTGGATACAAATGATTTTTTTTGAATTAATGGGAGACCCATATTAACTTGTATCCTGAAATTTCAACGACTAGCTTATTGCACTATGAAGTTGATTTCTTCAAGGCAAGTTAAATGTATAGCAAAAAGTAATCACAAAACAATGCACTCGTAACAATAGGATAAGGACCATTCTACATTTATCATCCAACACAACGCTTGCCGGCTGTGTTTATTATTGCTTTTTGCATTTAGAAATCAATGGATCCTTTTAGGGATATTCTGTAACTACGTCTAGATAAAAATACTGATCAATGTTTCAAAAGTTACAAAAAAAAATTACAAAAAGAAAAAAAAATGAACACAATAAATTAGAGGGCAGCCTCATATGCTTGTTTAACAACACCTTGATGCATTGGTAACTGCCTCAATTAGAGGCCACACCTTTTCCTTTTTCTGGTCGAAGATGTAAAATATGAGTTTAGGTTTGAAAGTGTGAATGATATGAAGGTGTAATCCCATTAGTAGAAATGTAAAAGGTAATGCACCAAGCCTGTCTTTCTATTGTAAAATCATATTAGTCACTTCTGTTTACCTTCTGTCTTCATTGACTCTGGGTAATGTTTAAAGCAACAGTCATTAATTCTAACTCTTTTATAGAAGCAATCACTAGCTCTACAAATAAAATGTATTTAACTAAATTTCTAAAGCATTCACCTTAATATTTGCATCAACTCAGTGATCTTCTTGGCTGGTACTCACAGCTCCCTTTTTAACAGTAAGTTGCTAAATGCAAAACAAGGTGTTACAAAAGGTTGAATAATTCTAAATTCTAATTGACCAAACATGAAGTTTGCAGAAGCACCAAGTAAGGCCCAGAGTGTTTTCAACCATTTGTTGGAATTTGTGTTGCAAATATACAACTTATATGTGCTAACGGTTGTTTGAGGGTCAGTTCTAACGTTTTGTCGGCAGACATTACACGGGTAAGGCGCAGCAGCTTGTGGGTCTGATTTACTCGGATTTCCACGGTTCCTCTTCAACAAAAGAAAACCCTGCGGTGTTGCCATTTTTGCCCATGGTGACCTGAAAGCAATTATCAA
Source organism: Stigmatopora argus (assembly GCF_051989625.1). NCBI lineage: Eukaryota > Metazoa > Chordata > Actinopteri > Syngnathiformes > Syngnathidae > Stigmatopora > Stigmatopora argus. The sequence goes on along the minus strand of NC_135388.1, from coordinate 16,367,395 downwards.
CAGTTTCTAACTAAGGGCCCAAGGCACATAATAACATACCATTGGTGGTTAGAGCAGAGAAACCAAAAGTTCTTGGCATGCAGGCCATTGTCTTCAAGGTATATAGATATTCATATCGGATTTTCCTACATAGACATGTCTTTGAACAATCGTGTCATGAGATAGTAGGTGTTTCATGTTCACATTAAAACACAGTCAACACATTTTGAGAGTTGCCCATGTATTCAATGGATTCTCTGCCCAACCAAATTTCTGTTTCCAATAATTGGAATGCAATGTCAGCATCCTATACAATCCTTTACCACTAGTCTGAGGTAAACTTACAGAAATTATTTTGATGCTGGTAGTAATAGGGATTCACAATTTTACATTAATCATAGTGAAAGAGCAGTCTTTATGTCATGCAATAAGCAAATGTGTACCCCTTAAATCCGACAATAATTTAATGCAAAATTTGGTTGGGGCTGCCTTGAATGCATAAATACATGTCCAATTCATGGAGAAAGATCATCACTATTCATTCTATTACTAGAGTTCAACATTGTGTAAAAGGAATGCATTTCTATTTTTCTGTATCAAATACACAAAGTATTTCATGTTGTTCAAGGTAAAAAAAGGATGTAGTTTCACAAAATACAATCTTGTTCGTTTGGATCTGGTACCACAAAAACTGCTTTTTCCTCAAGATTAAATATTTGCTTAGTCTCAGTCACATTTTCTTCACAGAAAATGACATTTACTGTTCACATACACAGCTCAAGGACATCACAAAGACAAGACAAACAGAGAGCAGGGATCCTCTACATACAAGTCTCTATATCTGTTAACGTGAAATGTACCTTGCAGTCGTCTATAAGGATTGAATTGTGGTGAGAGTATACATTCTGGTTGGTGTTATTCTCAAAGTAGGACTTGGTTTTAGTCATCTCAAAATCATCCATCCGAGATTGTTGGGCATCAAAGGAATCGAGCTCGTCTTTTGAAAGATGATATACGATGCCGGCTCCATAAGAGTCACCAACCACATTGACTGAGGTACGGAAGCGATCCCTGCAAGTCAAAATGAATGGACATCTTTTGTGACAAGAGCTCTGAAAGTTTCACTGACACACATTCTGTGGCATTATGGCAGGACTCAAAGTCACAGTGTTGTGACATTATTAGTATTATCTTTTTGAATGGCTAAATTCCTTCTGATTTGATATATTTTCCTGAGTTCACTTTGTTGCATTGATTTTGAAAGCTTGGGCTTCATGAGAAACTAATTCAACTGAAAATGACCGTAAGCTTAATGGGCAAACAATAGTAAAGTTTTTATTTTGGTTGTAGAAAATGGGACCTAGTCTGAACTCTTACTGAGCTCCACTGCGCAAGAATTCTTCAGGGTATTGTGTCTGCACATTGTATTTGGAATGCATGCAGCAATTCACCAAGGCTGCCCTTAGTCACCATTTCTGTTTATTAACGGAAAGTCTTGGCACAACCAAGATGTGCAATAAGTCCAACTTGGTGGCATCAGGATCTCATTACTGACAGATTCAATTATGCTGAGCGTGAAGTTGCCTCGACTGCAAGAAGCAATCCAAAAGCATCCAATTGTTCATACGTAAGTGAGAACTTGTAAGGCTCAGGGCCAGGCTGGTGGGTGGGTGGTTGTGTCTGTCACCCAATCACGGTTACAGCATCAGAGGGTTGGAGCAGTGACAGGTGTCAGCAATCATCGTCGCTGACCTTCTTAAGGCAGGCAGCGCTCAACCATGTTTCTAGATCACCTCTTTCAGTTTACTGTCGGTGGATGCTTGCGTTTTGAATATGGTTCTTGTTTCCTGATCTTCGATTTCTTGCTTTGCCCTAGGACCATGTCTTCGCCCACGCCTCTTGTAACTTTTGACTCAGATTCTGTTGCGGAGCCCACAGCTCTCGACTTCTACGCCATGCTCACTGATCTGCCTGATCCACGCCTCTGGTACCTTCGCCTCATTTCTGGTACGGACCCCACAGCTTTCGACTTCCATGCCACGTTCACCAACCTGCCCGATCCAAGCCTCTGATACCTTCGCCCAGCCCTGCTGCTCATGTGGCTCATTAGTGAAGATATAACATCACTGTAACAGTCGTCACAATTGCCTGCTTTGGGGCCATCCTTCCACGAGCATAACAGAGCTGTATTGACCATGAGATTTATGGACAGAACTTAGTTACTTCTCTCTTCTTAGTGTTAACTGTGGACTGGAAATGCAAATAATTGTATATTTTTTTACATTTCCATCAAGTATCCCACTGTCAATGCAGAATTAGCAGACCACAGTCTCTGTCAAAGCCAGTCTGACATCGTTAAAATGTGAAAATGATATAAACACAAAAAATATATACTGCAATTGTCAATATAAATTTATCCAATCTAATCAACATAGAATGAATTTAATCATGATCTATTATTATTATTCCATGTGATTGTTTCATGATTCCATATTTTCTCTTGACTGATATGGGCACTATTGCAAAAAGATAATTTTGAAAAAAGAAACTTTGTGTTGACACACACACACATATACGTATATATATATGTATATATATGTATATATATATGTATATATGTATATATATATATATATATATATATATATATATATATATATATATATATACATACACTTACATTTTAATCGTCAACAGCAGATCTTTGTGTCAACACAATTTTTTTGTAAGTAGTGAAAAAGATTTGTCTTTTTGGCCATGAATTTAAAAACTGATATATCAGCAGAACAAAACTGAATACTATATTAATTCCAAACATATTGATGCCAATATTCTTGGAGGGAACCACTCCCCAAAAACAAATCAAAAGCCATTACTTGTAGTTTTCAGTGTGAAGTGCACACAAATTTTCCTGTTCCACATTTTTGGAGAAAGATGACATACTTTTTAATGATGTCTATGAGGAATTAACTTTTTGTTAACTCTAGTTTCAAACATTCAATGCAACATAAGTAAACTTCAGAAAAGTCAACAGACTGAATAAACAGTGGGTGTGGTATGAAAGTCTTCATGAATAGATTTTAAAAACAAAAGTGATGACGCTTGTGCTTGATTTTGAGTGCTTTACTCACAGAAGCCAGTCAACAGCTACAAGAAGGCTGATGTCCTGTGTAGGTAGTCCCACGGCTGTTAAGATTAACAGCATCGTTACGAGTCCAGCACTGGGGATACTGGCTGCCCCGACGCTGGCCATGGTTGCTGTCATACTGGAGGAGAAACCCATTTGGCATACCCATTTTGCATAGTTTGGATGGCAATGTTTTTAAATCATAATCTTTGCTACTAAATGTTACTGATTTCCATGTTAATCACACATGTAGTAAGTAGTCGCCTCACCTGACAGTGAAAATTTGGCCCCAGTCCAGATTAATTCCGTTCATCTGAGCGATAAAGATAGCAGCCACAGCCTCATAGAGGGCTGTGCCATCCATGTTGATAGTGGCACCCACAGGGAGGACGAAACGTGTTACTCTTTTGTCTATTTTCAGATTCTCCTCCAAACATCGGAATGTGACAGGCAGGGTTCCGGCACTATAGAAATTTAGACATAAAGAAGAAAAATATGTTGTGTGTTACCTTAGGATTTACACTGGTGTCTCAAACTGACCGACAGTTTAATGTGTAAATATTTCTAGTTAATATTTGCTATTATGCAACAAATGTAGGCTAAATGGCTCATACTTGTTGTGATGTTTCTATATTCTGACAAATATTAATTTAATAAAAATGCTTTTAATTAGTATCATATTTATTTCATTAATAAAAACTACAAACGCCTATGACTGGATTGAGATTGAAATTATTCAGGTCAGGGCACATATAGAGAGACACTATGACTCATCATCATCTGCAATGTTCTGTTTAACAATTAGTACTTGTAGATGGTGGAGAAGTGAGCTGGCAGAAACTTAAAAGGAAAGAGTTCACCTCGGGAGGGGAATGAGGGCATCTCATGTCATTAATAAAACACAGAGTAAATGAAATCTCGCAAAGAAACAACGTTGGAAGTTGCCTCTGGCATGTATATTCCAGTTAGCGCTTTTAATAAAGGTTCTTGTTGTTATATGGTGTATTGCCAAGGTAAAAAACTATCCTTCAAATAAAACAATGTGTTTAAGGTCAAACTAACCAGCATCATTCAATTGATATCTTGTTGATAAACACAGAAATTGCAATACCTGGATGCTGTTCCAAGTGCTGTGACCCAAGCTTGGAATAATCCCATGAAGAACTTGTAAGGATTTTTTCTCACTATCACCAAGTATATTAGTGGAAGGAAGATGCCTCCATGGATAATGAGGCCTATGATCACAGTGACCATGTACATTCCCAGCTGCCGGGCAACAATCTCTAAATCAGCGATGGAGATGATTTTTCCACAAATTAGGCAAGCAATACCAAAAGGCGAGTACCTGAAGCCCAATGAGAAAAAAAAACAATGCAATTATTGATGGAAGAGCATCAACAATATATATGGTTCCTATGATGGCCTTTAGAGTAGTACAATTACCACATAATTGCACCGACAAGCTTCATGATAATCTCATTCAAGACGTTAAAGAACTCAAGCATAATCTTGGCCTTCTCCCCCAGTTTCCCCATGATGACTCCAAAAGCAACAAAAAATCCAATCAAACCTATAAGACAAAACACAAGTGAATCTCAAAAATAAAGTCAGGCACATGAAATTTAATTTTTAATATCCTTAGTTAGTTTTTGTCTAGAAAAGGATCAATATCTTACCAAGGACATTCATCCCACTCTTGAATTGAAGTGATCTCTTGGTGGTGAACTGTGGGGGCGCTTTGGTTCTGTTAGTGGGAACCTGTACTTTTGTGGACACTGTTTGTATCTGTAAAGGCAGTTACGAATATCGAAACAACAGAAGAAATAACTTATTTGCTGTCCTAACTTCAAAGTGTTGGCAGCAAATTGAGCTTTTACGATAAAGCCCACCTGTTGAAAGCAGGCTTGCACCAAGTTTTCCGGGAACAGATTTCGGATGAGATCAAAGAGAGCATCCATGCTGGAAACATCATCATTCTTCTTCCCTTGTCCAAGATTAGCTTTTAGTTTGGGGTTGCCAGGATGAATGAGCAGCACTAAGACCACCCCCAAGATTGCTGCAATCACTGTTGTCGACATGTAGTACACCATGGCTCTCGTACCTAAACGCCCGCTAGATTTAGCATCCAAACCAGCCAGTCCTGTTATAATATAAATTTGATAAATAAATAAAGCTTAGTCACATTCCATATAAGTGTGTTTCTTTTTTTTAAATGTAGTGGTTTGACGGTACTGTTCAACTATAAAATTGCAATTGATTGTTTTCAATTAATATGCATCCATCCAATTTTGTTCCAATTATATGAATTTATTACTAACTTATGATCTTATAACAATATATAAATTCCTTTGTTAGCCCCTGACATTTTGATGTATGTCAAGCATATATCAGTGAAATAATGTATTCATAAAGGTTAATTTTGTATAGGGGTTACCAGTGTACCAACACATTTGTGCATTGTTTTAACTGTAAGAAGGAACTGATTTTCATTTGCATTTAAGATGACAATATTCACAAACCCTATTTGATTATTTCACGTTTTTTATATTGTAACTTTTAAAAGCTCCTGCTCCTGTCGTTCACTGTTTTAGCTCGAGGCTCCAAACTCACAGTCAGACTTGTTAATGAACACAGAACACACAAATTAAGCAGCAAATCTTCAGATGCCATGTTCCTTTACCCACCTGTTACCAGACTTGAAACAACAAGAGGCAAAATAAGCATCTTCAACATCCTCATTAGGATCTCCCCTGGGAAGCTTATTATCATAATAACATCAGGGGGAAGGGGTGATATATGCCGCAGCAGCATTCCAGCAATGGAACCCAGAAACACACCTGGATCAAGGATAAAAGACAAATAAACAATTAAAACATTTCCTCACTACCATTATTGAGTATTGAGAAAAAAAAACCATACAGCTATGATGATTGCAACTGACAAAATGCACTGCGAAAATGCCATGAAGAGGTTTTTTTGATTTTTTTTGTTTGATTGCTTGAAAATGAGCAATAATAATGTGATATTAGACTCACCAAGAATTGTCAGGGTTAGAACCATATTATTCATGATTTTATCACATACACTGCTGCACGCACTCTCAGTTGTGTCCACGGTGGGCTCCAAATGGCCCTCATCTATCCTGACCTCCACTTGCTTCTGCATCTTGTTGGCACTGTGACAGAAGAAAACAATGAAAAGCGTTTATAAGAGGACATGTGGGTGATGAAAACAGTTTGGAGTTTTATATATTATTGTATCAAAACAATGAAACTTAAAAAAACGCTAATTTGAGCGGCCTTACTCAACAATGGGAAAACAGTGAAGGATTTTAATGTTGCACTTAGCGCAGTGTATGGAACTCTCTAATGTATTTTGTCAAATCAAGTAGGTTAGCACTGATCAGAGAAAAACCAAAACACATGCACGCGTCCACATAAATAGTACAAATGGTGGTGGCGTGTGGACACGTGTTTACATTAGTCAGCACACAGTTCTAAGATCGAGGATTTAATCACGGATGGGTTTCAATCTTTCTGTTAGAGGTTTTAATCCCGCCCCCCCCCCCGTGCCTGCGATCGTTTTTCTACCGGTTCTCCGTTCGTCTCCCACATTCCCCCCCAAAAAAATGCATGCTCGGCTGGTTGAAGACTAAATTGTCCTTAGGTATGAATCTGTCCTGCGATTGGCTAGCGACCAATTCAGAGTGTACCATGTCTACTGCCTCAGTTGGTTGGGGACCCTTGTGAGGTTAGCGGTACGGAAAATGAATGAATGGATAATAAAGAGCTGGGATTTTCATACCAAAAGAGAGCATCTCATTAGCCTGTAAAATCCAGTGCACTGGACTACAGGTAACCCGAAAACACATTTAATAGCAATGGGAATAATTTAAACATCCCCGTTTCTACCTTCAAACGTCCTGTACATCCTTCTAACTTTATTTAATTACTTTCATTTAATGAAGATATATAAATACAACATCTTATTTCTACCATAATGAAAGTTCTAAAGGGTCAGTTTATGGTCACTTTGTTGCTTCAAAATCTCACAGGTTACTGCTGACGCAAGCTTTTCATCATGTCACTGCAGCACACAACTGATGCAACATCTTGGTTTGTTATGGTCTGGCGTAAAGCCTCTTGGACTTAGAGATCAGCTCTCCCCATTGCAGCCTTTAAATCTACTGTAGAGTACAGACGTTTGCTGTTATGTAACAAAGCTCATGCCATTGAGATGCTCGACCCTCTTGACTTTAACACCTGGATTATCAATCCTAAAAGCCAAAAAATGAACACTAAATTCTGCTTTCAAAAAGTAAAACAGTGCAGTGAAATAGTTCAACTTACAAAACATTTATTAATTTGATGTGTGGAAAGACACATAGAAAAGAAAGTCATTATAATTATTGTGAGGTTGAATTACCTGTCAAATAAGACTGAATGTATATTGAAGAACTTTTGACATGGCGTGATGGAATGAACAATTAATGTAAAGTGAAAATAGCCAAGTCAATCACGCCTGTCTGATACTAAGTGCACCGGTATTAATACGACTTAAGTCCCTTCAAGAGGATAAAATTAGCACCTCCAGCAGCACACAAGTAAATGGTGTTACATAACAGAAAATGGGCTTGCCGTGAATAGTCAAGGTGCCATCAAGGTGGGCCTGGTGAAAGTAATCTAATATTATGAGTGTGACATTTGTTATTCTTTTTGATTGGACTAGAACATCTCTGAATCTAAGACTGTTATACCAAGTGACATATGTAGTAAACATATGTAAAATAGACTGATTTGGCTACGTAAAAATCATTAATCAACCATCTATTTGATGTTATCTAAAGGGCATAAACATTTGTGAAGTGATGAGTATAATAATAAAATTATGAAGATTTTACTTGTATTTCTGTTCCTTCAATATGCTTCAACATGACTCTAAAAATATAGAAATAATCTAGGTTCTTATTTAATCAAAGTCACACCTGCATGACCAACATGAAACCAAAGTGTTCAGCAATAGTTGGACAAAATATCTTTTTTTTAATAGCTAATCACATGACCTTCTGCACTACAACATCATCGCGCACAATGCATTCACCCTAAATGCACTCACCTGTTGATTTCTGAGCAATTAAGAATTTGATTTGTATGTAAGTGTGACATCACCGGTATCCGTCAGGTGAAAATGAACAAAGTCATTGTAAGTCCAATTAGAAGACCCCCAGCCCCAAAAAATATATATATCTTATTGCGTAGAATGTTCTTCAGCCTTTAAAAAGTTGCAGGTCCTATTCAGCTTGTGAAATAGATCCAGATCCTCAGATGCGGTAAGTAAGCAGTAGCAGTGATTTGCGAAAAGGTAAACTGGCTTTTCTGCAGGTCTGACAGAACACAACCAGACTAAGAGGGTGGAGTCAAACTGCCAAGATTAGTGATCAAACATAACCCTTGCTTTTGTAGTTATTTTACCTTTTGTGTAAACAAGTTTTTACCTCATTCAAACTTTCTTTAAACACAATTAAACACCCTAATTGATGGCAAAATTGTTTCATTAGAGAATGCCTATAGAAATGTTGTAAAAGTAGGTGAACAGCTAGCTTTCATAAACAATCAACAAAGCATTTAGGTATGCAACTAATGTAGTCGTTTTTAAATGAATATTAATGTTTTCTGGGAGAAGGTTTGCATCGCACAACAACAACAACAAAATTTACCAATATTATTTCCACTATTGGCTCTTGAAATATACCTTTATGCTTTTTGAAAGCTTGGGACATCTGCTAGTGCAGTATGCACATTTGTATTTTACTGTTTTAGGATCAAATTAAAATGAAGAGTATAGATGTATATTAAATTTCCTGATTTTCCCCCTTTTAAATCAATAATTGTACAATTAAATGGTCCGGCCCACGTGAAATCAAGTTTTCGTTAAAGCGACCGGCGAACCTGCTATTTTAGCAGTCATTTGAAAGTAAGATATATATTTGGGCAAAGCTAGAATTAGAATTCCAATTCCAATTATTTGTGCAAAAGTACCCACACTGTAAATAAATTTTAAATATAAACTTAAAACACATAATATCCATCCATTTTCTATTCCCCTTGTCCTCATTGGGATAACGAACAAGCTGGAATCAATCCTAACTGACACTGTAAACAAAAGCAGATCTCGACTGAGGAAATGTATACCTCAAATCAATAAATGGATGGGCCAGAACATTCTCCAGCAAAATGCGGAAAATACTCAGGTGATTATCTTTGGGTCCAAAATATTGAAAGATTGGCAATCACCTTGGCACAATTTTAATTGGAGCTACAAATCAAGACAGACCTAACTTTTGACTCAAACCTTAAGGTTATTTACAATTTGTCACTAAATCTGCCGATTACCACATAAAGATCATATAGCCCGAATTATTGGAATTCTGTCCAAACATGGAAAAACCTGTCCATACATTCACATTCATTTCAAGTAGGTTGGACTGTTGTAATAGTATATTTCTTAAGAGTAGTCTTAATAATAATAATAAATAGTCAGGAAGCTGCACAAATGTTGCTGGCAGAATCCTTAGGAATACAAGGAAACTGGACCATATAACACCTCATGTGAAATCATTACTAACGTTCTGTTCGTGGAAGGATGGACATAAATAGAATCTTACTGCTGGTCTACATAACAGTCATTTTCCTGTGAACAAAATACATCCATGATTTCTCTCAAAGTATCTAGACCACATGTGTCAAATTGGCGGCCCGGGGGCCAAATCTGGCCCGCCGCATCATGTTGTGTGGCCCGGGAAAGTAAATCATGAGTGCCGACTTTCTGTTTTAGGATCAAATTAAAATGAAGAGTATAGATGTATATTAAATTTCCTGATTTTACCCCTTTTAAATCAATAATTGTAATTTTTTAATCATTTTTTTCTGATTTTTTAGTTCAAAAATCATTGTATAAAATCTAAAAATAAATAAAAAAAAGCTAAAATAAACATTGTTTTAGATCTATAAAAAACTGAATATTCAGGGCTTTTAATCCAGTTCTTTTAATCCATTTATAAATAAAAAAATATCTAAATATTATATCTAAAATGGACCGGCCCACGTGAAGTCAAGTTTTTGTTAAAGCGGCCCGCAAACCAACCCGAGTCTGACACCCCTAATCTAGACCCTAAAGGTCGTCTTGAACTGGTCTGCTCTCTGTTCCAAGAATAAGAAGCAAGTAGGGAGCATTCAGTTACTATGCTTCTCACCTCCAGAACAAGTTATCTGAAGAAAAGCTATTGATTACCAGAGCATATTTATGTTTGCCCATAAAATTCACATTTCTAGTTATACGACCTCAGATTTGTATATATTGTTTGGTTTTATTTCTATTCCTTGTTTCAATTATTATTATTATTTTTTAAACACTTTTTTCTCTATTTATTTGTTGTTGTTGTTTTACTTTAATGACATGTAAGGCACTTTGAATGTTCTTGTGAAATTATGCTAAACAAATCATTTTGCCTTGCCTGAACTAAATCATTGAATTGACAATACAGTTGCTAAATTGTAACTGAATCATTTCTTACTTTGAATGAAATTTAATTTTTGTTAATGCCAAGTTGATAATAATAATAATGCTAATAACATGTTATGTTTTATTGTAAAGTGTAATCTTGGTTTCTCTACAATTTTTCATTTTAAATTTATTGCATTAAAAAGTTTAATCTTGTTTCCACCACAGAACTTATAAAGACAATACATTAGTATTTGTTTACCTGCGAAACAATATTTAACAAAAACATTTTTCATCACGAGACTTAGTTTCCAGTTAAAATAGCTCATTCAGTAAAGAAAAAAATGGCTGTCAATTAGTCTAGCTCGAGACCACTTATTCTCAAACAATGCAAAATTAATGTGCCGTTAGATCTTTAGTGTGCTGCAGTAAATTATCCAATAATTACTTATTTGGTGGAATTATTGGTTTTAATCAATTTATTGAAACAACTATTATCTGTTATCATCTATTATTATTATTATTATTATTGTTATTGTTATTATTATCTATGCAAATGACAACTGGAGCAACTTTTTCAAGATGCCAGAATGTCCTAAAATAATCAATGAACTGTTTTAGGTTTGAAATGTTTTAATACGTGGTGATCTGAGAGATTTATTTCAATTTGAAAATGGCTTGAAAATAGCTGGCAAACACTGAATTAGACAATTCTTGCAGTCAGTGGATAAAATGTGCCTTCAGGAAAAATAGTAACAATCAGATCAATTAGGAGTTTTCTATTGTTATTTGATTTTTTCTTTCTTGTATCGGATTGATCTTGTTTCAGGTGAAAGAGAAAAGAAGCATGGCATGCTGAGAGCAATTTTAGGGGTCAGTTTCTTGAGACATTGAAGGAACCAAAATTCCAACTGCTGCAAACACCTATTATGTACATCCAGTAGAAAGAAGAAGAAAAAACACATACACTAATGAATTTCACTTTTTCATGCGCATAGGTAGAGAAAAATATCATTAAAACGGAGTGTTTCAGGAAATATAATATCCTAACCATTACATCCATTTTAATAAGAGTTTAAACCATTGCTTGCTACTTCCACTGCCAAAGAAAGTTTATATTATTACCTTTGGAAGGATTTTAGTTTTTTTAAACTTAAGCACGACTAAAAATTGTGTATACGGTTTTGATCACAAAACAAAACGTGATGACATTGCCCAAATTATAACACTACCTTTTCACCTCATTCCTGTTTTCCCCAAAATTTTGACAATCATCACCAAATCCACCAGATATTAAATTAAACAATCACAGAACACTCTATAAGCAGACTGGCTGTTCCCGTAGGACTATGCCCAGCTGCCAAATGATATCCAGCATGTAAAAAGTTACGGTTTGAAGAAACAAAGGCTGAAGTGCCTAGACACAGTTTGTGATGTAATCTTTCAATCATGCACATTGCTCATACTCGAATGTAAAGTTATTTTGCTTAAAGTTTGCTTTAGTTTGAACACTAGCTTCAGTGATGCAGTTTATTCTCTTTAACCCACAACCGGTGCTTTGTTTTTACCCAACTGATTATACAAGTTATCTGGGGTGACACTGCAACCTAGAGATGACATCTTTCCAGTTTTCCCAATCCCAAATGAGGCCATGAGTCACAATAACAGAGGCAGAGTATTTATTTTAAACATAAAAGGGAGAATTTATTTCATTTTCACTTCATTTTATATTTCTAAAATATGTGTACATATGTAGTATATGTGGACAAAGGGAATTTGTTCTGCTTTTGCTTGTGTAGCGCTTCGAGCTGCATTTTTAGGCATGGAAAATGCAAATGCTATAGAATTACAGATCTAATTGAACGGTTGATTGAAAAATGCCAACAAATCACTAAGTCAGTCAGAGAATTAATCATACTTAAACATTCATCCATTCAATTTCTGAACCATTTATCCTAACAAGGGTTGCAGGGATGCTGGAGCCTGTTTCAGCTTACTGCGGGCACCAGGCAGAGGACACCCTGAATCGGTGGCCAGCCAATTGCAGGGTACAGGGAGATGGACAACCAGTCACCCTCACACTTATACCTAGGGGCAATTTAGAGTGTTCAACCAGTCTACTCTGCATGTTTTTTGGGATGTGGGAGGAAACCGGAGTAGCTGGAGAAAACCCACAAAAGCCCATGGGGGAACATGCAAACTCATCACAGTGAGGACCAAACCGGGATCAAATGCCCACCAGGCCATCCATAGAAATAAGGAATATTTTATCATTTCTGTTGATTTTGTCATTCACTCTCATTTTATCATTGACAGAGTGAGAAACCATGCACTATAGAAGATGAGAGTCGTGTCATTGAAGTATTCGCTACCCGGCCGTGTGGTCGCCGGACTTTTGGTCGCCGGACGTTTGGTCGCCCGGAAGGTTATTGATAATTACCATTTAAAATTGTTGCTCAAATTCCCTAAATACAAACTGCGAATTATTATTTAGTCATACTTAATGCCCTATTAATTATTAGGCTAAAGAAGAGCTCCAAATTTCCCGTACTTTTATTGTGTTTTGTTGGAGAACTTGTTAAGTTGACTGACGTCCCTTCCTAAGGGGACAACGCATGTACATACAAACTCTTATACACTCACATGTCCGCTCAGTGAAACTGCTCAGGGCCATTGTTGGCTTTTATTGATGCGTAGACCATGTTGTTTTACCTTGTTTTATTGCCGGTCTTTTGGTCGCCGGACGTTTGGTCGCCGGTTGTTTGGGTCCGGGCGACCAAACGTCGGGCGACCAAAAGTCCGGCGACCAAACGTTCGGTCACGGAAGTATTCAGTCCGAACCAACGAGGAAAAAAGAATCACAATCTGGATGTACTATATGTCAGATGTCATAATGTGGTCTTGTGATATGGTCATAATGTTCAGCCAACTTTTCCACCAGGATTTCATTAGTGTGAACGCATTGAGAGATAAACAGTCACAGAAAACAGACACACTCAGCGCACATGGCAAACCATTTGTCCATGCAATTTCACACCTCCCTCGCCTTTTCCCCCTGCACTCAACACCAAGCCGACCTCATGCTGCAACACCTGACAACACACACCACGCTTAGACAGCAGGTGTCTATAATTAACTAATCCGTCTTGAGCCATCCTAATCCAGCACATAGAGATGGATCAGACACAGTCAGAGGATATGTTTGTAAGTGGAGAATTTTGCAGTATAGTACTGCAAAATATACATTAAAATACATAAATAAATAAAACAGCTCACAGTTGAAAATCAAGTCACACCATTGAGATTTTACATGAAAAGCCAAATAATGGTATGACTTAAGTACTACAAGGTAAATACCTGATTCTAAATTGCACAACGCGTTTTTTTTGGTGTGTTTTTGTTTTTATTCTGGACAATATTGCAGAGATATTTCCATGTTAGTGCACCAATTTGCTGTCGTGTTGTGGCTTTCCATATTGCCCAGACAAACCTCTTTCAGTCCATTCATATTTCATGAAGCTCAAATAAGGTGAGAAGTCAGATGATATTAAGGTGAATACACAAGAGAGACAAGCTGTCATGGCCTCTGGCGATTAATTGTGTCACTGATGAAAGTTGCAACCTCAAAACCTCATTTGGTGGCATTATGTTGCATAACAGAAAGGCAGATTTGGAAGTAACCTTACATTGTGTTTCCAATGTACAGCAATCTGATAACAATCACCTGAGGAGTGGATTCATCAATTGACCAGTGCCTAAACATTTAACTAGCCAGCGGCTATTTATATATATTTTTTTACAGGCTAACAAGATGCATGTCTACCACACCTGAATCAAATGATCATCTCATCAGCATTTCTAAATATCTAAAAGTACAATATGGACACCTGTGATTCATAATCAAGGGCATTCTATAGTCCAAAAACTATGGTATAATTTCCAACAATTTTAACAGATTCCAGTTATTTTTGCGTTCAGTGTAGTTTTTTCCAATAAGTGTTCTGCTTCTATGAAATAGATATGTCACACCTATCAGAGAAACCCCTGTTGCCGATAATGGGCATCAAAACCAAAACATTGAGGTCAAGTAGTCCGAAAATGTTCCTCTGAAACTGAAGACGACAAATAAATGAAATATCGTCTCCTAAGTCAAATAATTTATGCTGTTTTACAAATGTTATATAAGAACTCCCATGAATCAAATTTCCGTTTATCGAAATAAATTCAATGTCCCTAACCCAATCAGTGGATTGCAATCAGGTGCTTCTTGGTTCAGCAGAAACTGTTTGTGTTGGATCGGGTGGAACAAAAACCTGCATCCACAGTGGCCCACGAGGACCGGTTAGCAGACCGCTGCATTAAACCTTGCACTGTTTATTAATTCAATTAATGAGAAAGGTATACAGCTTTAGTGTGGCATAGCATATTTTTGCAATATAGCACAGCCAGGTACAGTTGTGAAAAAAAATTGAAAATAACATTAAGTTGTGGAAAATATTAAATTCAAACATTCCAAAGACAGGGCGGCCCGGTGGGACGAGTGGTTAGCGCGTCGGCCTCACTGCTCTGGGGTCCTGGGTTCAAATCCAGGTCATGTCCACCTATGTGGAGTTTGCATGTTCTTCCCGGGCCTGTGTGGGTTTCCCCCAGGTACTTCGGTCTCCTCCCACATTCCAAAAACATGCATGGTAGGCTGATTGGACACTCTAAATTGCCCCTAGGTATGGGTGTGAGTGTGCATGGTTATCCATCTCCTTATGCCCTGCGATCGGCTGGCAACTGATTCAGGGTGTCCCCCGCCTCTGGCCCGGAGTCAGCTGGGATAGGCTCCAGCACCCCCCGCAACCCTAATGAGGATAAAGCGGTTCAGAAAATGAATGAATGAATTATTTATTATTACTATATTATTATGTATTGATTATTTATTTGTTGTTGTTATTTGTGCACTTAGTACCGACAACACAATTTTGAGATGAGATTACAAACATGCTTTGACATTATTCATGGATAAAATAGTTATTCTGGGGTTTATCTGATTTCACTAGGGTTAGGGTTTAGCTTTTCTTTTTGAACATTATTTATTAACAAAGGTGTATAAATATAAATTAACTTGTATTAACCCCTAACCCCCCTCTGTCTTAAAACAGATATATGTTAAATATACCATGAAAACTATCATCTCTGTGCTCTGCTTGCAGAAAGCAATATAACAAGGTGCAAAGCTATTACTCTATTCAATTTGCCATTGATGTTTGGGGTGTTTTAATGATCTAAAACAGGGGTGGCCAAGTCCAGCCCTCAAGAGCCCCTATTTAGTCTATTTTCCATATCTTCCTCCTCTACCACACTTGAATCAAATGATCAAATGATCTGCAAGATGTCCAGAAGCTTGATACCAATCCAGATTATTTGATTCAGGTGTGTTGGTGGAGGGAGATATGGAAAACAGACTGGATAGGGGCTCTTGCGGACCAGACTTGGCCACCCCTGATCTAAAAGTTAAGAATTTATCAACTTCCGTATCTGACCTGCTGTAATATATTTTCTCAGTGGGGTAAGCAGTCTTGTGTATCTTTAAAATTCATGACTTAGGTAAACGTTAAACTGTTAAACTGTAAATCAGTGTGCTTCCTAGGACATTCATAGGAGAAAACATGAATACATAAAACGTTTACCTCTATTTTAATTGATACATCCAGACATCATCCCCCTACTAACGCAAGCCCATTTATTGCCTGATTAAAATAGGGTGCTTCCGCCTTGTGTGCCTCCAGAGTAACTATTCAAAAATTCCTAATGAAATTTGCTCACCTGTTGGTTGTCTTGTCACCTTCAAAACTGTCTTCAATTTAAATATGTTTGCAAATGTACTTTATAATTAGATTCTAGATTATTTGGCTACTTTTTTTTAAACATTACTATTATTTCACAAGGAATTAAATATATAATGAGGCAGGTTCCTCTGCAAAGGTGTCTAAAGGAAATCATGACTCCTCCCCATTTTCAAACTCCAATGAGTGCACGTACTCGTTCTCCGCACATGCGCTCCATGAATCCTGATGCTTATGCATGAGTTCAAATGTGTAAACAGTGTCTCTTAGTTGTGGATGAGCTGTTCTAACCATCAACCAATTTGAGCAGAAAGTTTAAGTGTTTAACTCAACAAGAAAAATAAAACAAAAGCAGTAATTGCAGTAAATATGTACTATGTATGTATGGATGATATATATGCATCAATTGCTTTTTGGGTGAAATTGCCCTTTAATGTTAACAGTTACAGCGATGTACAGTCTGTCGTACTGGACTATTTTGTGTTGGGTGAAAAATAAGTGTATGCTACAAAATAATGTTTTGTTTTGTTTTTTTCCAAATTGTAGATATTTTCATACTTGAATTGTGCCTATGTTCTATACAAACCTGCAAAGGAATGTGGCAGGTGTCTGCATCTTAGGCAAAAGAGCTATGTTTAGCAAATCCTCTCAGTGTGTTCCTCAATGACAGCACATGTCAGGCAGTCTGCAGGTAAACTCAAGAACACCTGACCTCACATGCAGGCATGCCTTGACACACACTTAGAAGAAAGTTCTGTTCCAAGTATACCCTTACAAACTAAAATACTGTCAACGGTCCGAGACAACACAGACAGTCGGGCTGAACAATTTTGAGATCAATATCATAAATAAATTAAAATATTTTATGTCAATCTCGGTGATCAGTAGTTACATAATCGAACATAACATATGATGAAAAGGAATAAATGAATGAAAATGACGCTAATGGAAACTGACTAGTTTAGCAGATTTTAAACGGTCCCTCAAAAAAGCCATTTAATGCACTTAATGCAAGTTTCCATTTCAATTATCCTAAACATAAGGTAACTAATCCCCATTCCATTTTCAAAGTAAAGATAGTGTACATTATATTACTACTTTACTTTTAACCACGTTTACATCATTATAACTGCATGACTTGAATTTCATTCCGGATGATTAAGGACATTACAATGGTTTTTTTTGTTTTGTTTTTATTTTTACTGCAGAAAAATGACCAATTATAGATCCAATGAAGTACAGAATTTCTGAAGATGAGCGTAATGCACAAAATATGTTGAACAGTTTTATTTATATATATATATATATATATATATATATAATTTAAATTCATATGAACGTTAACACAACTAAGTGTGCTTGTTTGACAAACAATATGCATGTACAAAATTCGACAGATGAGTGGTTAGCACGTCGGCCTCACAGTTCTGGGGCTCTCTGTTCAAATCCTGGTCGGTCCACCTGTGTGGAGCCTCCGTGGGTTTCCTCCAGTTTCCTCCCACATTCCAAAGATATGCATGGTAGGCTGGTTGGACACTCGAAGTCTAAATGAATGGTTGTCTGTCTCTTCGCGCCCTGCGACCGGCTGGCCAGAAATTCAAGTTGTCCCCATCAACGTGCCTGAAAGTCAGCCGGGATGGGCTCTAGCACCCCGTGCGACCCTTGTGAGGATAAAGCGGTTCAGAAAATGAATGAATGCAAAAGCTTGAACACTATTTGCCTCATTTTGACAGAAATCCACCAATTTATCATCCATTTAAAAAACAAAAAACAAAGTAAAATGTGTCGAGTACAGGTGGTCAGTAGGAAGTTAGCAGTCTGTGGAAAGCCCAGCAAAACCACAAAAATGGGAAACAACCTCATGATTAGAGAATTAGAAAAGTCAAAACGGGTAGAAAAAAAGGGCCAGACAACCACAAGTTAACAAATAGAGCTAATGAATAATGCAACATGCAGTGCATGAGATTAAATTGAAACGGTACACAAATCAGCCATGTCAAACATGGCCTACTCTCCATTTAGTGACCCTGAAACCACCAAATGAAGCTACAGCAGGCTTGCTCACATTCTTATCAATTGGTTGTTTAACACTGAAAATCAAGTTATCAATAAATCAAGATTATTTGGAATGTACATCTGGCAGAGAATAGCCAGTTTGTTGAAAAAGCACAGGCAAGATTTAGGTTTGTGATCATGCTAGTTGGTAAACCTCTAATTAACATTAACAAAAAATACTCCATTGAGATTTCTATGATTTTTTTTACAGGTTCAGTGTTCCACAATAGTTTTCTGTTTACATTGCACACAAGAGATAAAAAAAAAATACAGATAATTCATCCACAAGTATGGTTTTCTTTCCTAATGAATGAACTCCACAACTCCACTTGTTTCCATATTTTTCCAAACTAAGAGCTAACGATAGAGAGGCTCAGAATGGCAATTGCTACTTTAGCAATGGAAGGATTGTGAATGGAAAAATACTGAGAGCCAGTTAATAGACCTGCATTGAAAATATATTGAAAAAATTCACCATCTCCCTTTTTATTGAACTTAGAATAAAACACTTTTTCCTTTTGGCTATAGACACATTGGTTGCAAAATGTATTCTCTTTTGCAAGATCCTGCAAGTTTTCATCAATTTTTGAGGCCGAAATCATTTGGCTCTTGTCGTACCAGAGACTGAAGTGAAATGCCATTGCCATCAAGTGTCATTATGCTGAATTACAACAGCTAAACAGTGATTGGAAAAATGGAGGCTGACACTAAAGCACAGTATTACGTTTATTCCAATGTTCCATCCTCCGTATTACTCGGCAGATTAAATATTAGAAGAAAAGACTGCAGGGGAATGCTTTGTCAAAATCTGGACTTGAATTGAACCTTCAAATATTTTCAATCATCAACTAAATTATTTGATGGAACTGCAAAAAAAGGCATATCCATTCCTTCATTCATTTTCCGGACCGCTTATCCTCACAAGAGTCGGTCGGAGAGGATGCTGAAGCCTATCCCAACCAACGATGGGCACCAGGCAGGGGACACCCTGAATCGGTGACCAGCCAATCGCAGGGCACAAGGAGATGGACAACCATGCACGCTCACACTCATACCTAGGGGTTATTTAGAGTGCTCAACCAGTCTACCTTGCATGTTTTCGGGATGTGGGAGGAAACCGGAGTCCCCGGAAAGTACCCACGCAAGCCCAGAGAGAACATGCAAACTCCACACAGTGAGGACTGACCAAAGATCGAACCATAGACACCAGAACTGTGAGGCATGCATCCTAACCACTTTCATCCGGGCCAACCATTTTGTATATAAATTTCTTTAAAATATGATGGAAAATGACTTGCACATACAATATTACAATAACAGGTTTTAAAAAAAAATAATCTAAAATTGGCCTCGTACGGAATCCAAGTGGAATCCAAACACCCATTCAGACTAAACTACTCCCTAAACGAATTAGAGGTGCGGTTGTTGAGAAGGAAAAGACAATAATAAAACAAATCTAAATCTTTAATGTTCTCAAGAAAATCAAGTAAATATAAAACTCCATAGTAACCAGTGGTGTGCCGCCAGGGCCTTCAAGGCCTTCTCTGCTGGCCGAAGAAATATCTGAATCACAGACTGATGTTAATTATATTTTGTCCATGAATACTTATTAAATAATTCCAAATTGTCTGTTAGCTTCCTTTCATTGCTTTCCCCCCTGGTTGCACTGCTTCCAGATGTGCGTTTTCATATTGAAGCATTTAACAAGCGTCAATAAGACTGTTGCTTTAACCAATCAGATTTCGAGTTGACAACACCACAATGCCTTCTCGCAGGCGTAGGGATACGTCATCGCTTTAACCAACTATGATTGGCTAGTGATAGAGTGGACTAGCCAGAGCTACCAAACTGTTTTGGGAGCTGCACAAGCAAATATATTGTTGTGTTGATTTAAAGCCATTTTCAAGACGGACTTTTCAAGAAAAAAAAGCTGGACATCATTAAGAAAGGTCGGACAACTCCAAAGCAAGCAAGCCTGTCACAACCGGGAACGAACATTTTCAGCACTAAATCGAATAAAAATGTATGCCAGAAATGCGACAGGACAGGCTCGACTTTCAGCATTAGCTTCAATGGCGATAGAAATAGAAAAGAAGGAAGAAAGAAAGGAGGATGGATATTGTGTACAGTTAAAAATGATTTTTGGTGAGTAAAATATGGCTATATTCCTAAATAATATTTCAATTGTATGAGGTTATTATTGATTATTTTTGATGTGTCGCAGCTGTAGCTGCAGTAGAGGTTTTATAGCCATAAAAGTTTTTGCTGAAGGCGTCACTAGAAAATGCACGGACCGCCACTGATAGTAACAATGAACATATAAAACATTTACACCACAATTAAAATACATTTGAGGTGGAGTGAGATTTGAATCACTGTAACTAAGATCAGATTTAGAAAAAGCTAAACTTTAAAAAGCAATTAAGTAACCAAATGATTACTTCTACCCATAATGGGATACCTGCTTCCTTTATAGCTCTCTTGAGCATAACGCTAATTATTCAAACCTACATTTGGAAAATAACTGTTTGACGCCCATATTTTGAATTGTTCTGATGTTAGGATGAAAGGAAGAAGAAAATTAACTGGTGAGAGAAGTGGAAGGCGTTTAAGAGAGGAGAATATTTAGAGGATTCTAATAGGGGAAAAACCTGCGTGATTTAGGCCAGTGAAGATAGGTCCATGTGTCTCATTAGAGAGAGGTTTAACATTTTTACAGTACTGTAGTTTTGTAGTTTAAAGCAGCTCAACATTAATTGGAAGCTAAAACTGTTTTTTTTTTGTGTGGTATGCCCCAAAAAGAAAAAGGCTGGCTAGACTTTACAGACAGAGGAGATTCAAAGTGAGAAAGTGTTGCAAAAATATAGAGAAAAAAATACATAATAGAAATGCCTTTTAACTTTTTATGATTTAAATGTGCAAAAAACATTACAATTGGGGTTTATACATTTCCAATGCTTCCTGGTGATTTCATCAATAAATAAACAGTGCACAGTTTCATAATTCCTACCTTACAGACTGCTCTTTGCGTGTCATCTTTTTGGGTAAATTACAAGTTCATTCACAGAATGATTTGACCATTCAAGTCAAGGTACAATTTTAATAGCAAGACATTTAAATTTCAATACATCCAGCCCGAGATATGATTACACCCCAAACCACCCCCAAAAATATATGTCATCATGTTCTGCTAAAGATTCTGAAATACACAATTAAAAATAACAACCTACAGCATCTCTAAAAACGATCTTTTTCCTATCGTCTGTGTGTGTTTGTGCGTGAGTGTGTGTACTATACCCCAACATTTCCTCTGTCCCCAAATAGTTTTTCTTTGGCGGAATCCTGAGGTTGCTTGGAGGGTATCTTCTTCATTTCTCGGCTCTTGACCCATGTGTAGGCTGAGGAACCACCGAGAACCAACATGTTACTGGTCCACCACAGAAAGCTTTTGCTGTGGTAGTTGTAAACCACTGCAATCACGGTCTGAGCACAAGCTTTAGCAGTCCCGGAGACATTATGTGTCAGTGGACTGGTAAACTTGATCTGCAAGCCAGTCACATAACCAATGGCAAAGCCAAATGCTCCCCCAAGGGTCATCATGCCCCAAAACCACAGATCCATGAGGTGACTGTATCTGATGATGCGCTCCACCTCTCCAAACACAAAAATGAGTGGAAGAAAGAGGATGGATGCATTGATATTGTTATAGTAGGACAGTTTCCAGATATTTCCATCCACGGCAGGCATCACTTTCTTAGTGAATATGGCATTAAGGGACACACAGGCACTGGCGATCACACCAAAAAAGACACCAGACCAGGATAGTGTCCCTGCTGTGCCTTCCTGGTCCACACCAAGCCAGAATCCACCTGAGAAATATCACATCAAGAATGAGGTCTTTGGATATTTGTTCAAATGCAAGGTTTATTATGCACAAAGATGTGAACAAAATTAGTTATTTGATTTATTTTTTAAAACCAATTATGTACCAGTACAACACAAACGCCAAATTGTATAAGGGAGGGCAGGGTGACCACATAAGACTTTTACTACTTACGACATTTCATACCTATTTACCAATGTGCATTGGTTTTTTTTCTTCAGCTCTCTTTACCAAATTTCAAGACGATCGGATCACAAATTGATAGGTTTATTAATAGGTATACTTTAATAAAAGGGAGAGACGTCGGAGACATAATCACAAATGATAAATTTACTCTCCACAAGAACAACAACAAACTTGACAACAACAAGCAAACTACCTATTTATTGATTATTTATTTGTCTGTCTGTTGTTATTTGTGCACTGTGGTGAAAGCTTTAAATCTTATTATACTTTTATAATGACAATAAAATCATTCAATTCAATTCAATCAGCTTGTAATGATAAAAACGAGATCCCACTTACCTATAATGATACCACAACATAGTATGGCTTTGGAGGAAGTGGTCTGTTTCAAAATTGCATATGACAGCAAAACATTAAATACAGTGCTGAGGGAACGTCCCACAGTGTAGAAGGCCACTCCAACTTGTTGGAGGCATAGATTGTTGAACGATATCATGCTTATAAAGACCACCGATAGGGGCAAAACTTCACGGGACGTCTTCAGGTCAAATTTGACGGAGGGGAAGTCAATCAACTGCGGGCACGCTGCAGAAAACAGCTGCATCAACCAACAAAGCACCACTGTCACAACACATTGGTAGAAAGTCACAAACAGCGGTGCATTCAGGTCGCGGTTGTCCAGTAAGTGATTATTGAGGAACACCATTGTTATGGAGACGAACCAGTACATCGCTACCACAGCTGCTATCCTCGCAGCCCGGAGAAAAAAGGTTTCTCCGTTTCCGTCTCGGTCTACCATTTCCACACCAGCCATCCTCAAAATACTGGACCGCTTCAGCGGGTCCCGGTTCATCATTGAGGAAATTGGCGATCATTTGTAGGAAACAACACGTAGTTTACGGCTATTCATGTCAGTGGCAACCCAACGTCACTGCCGCTCTACAACCAAAATAAAAAGCTCTTTTCCGTAATATGTCCTGTCTGTAAGAAATATCTATACAATAATCAATCAAAGGTGGAAAATAAATTTTAAAGAACATTTAAATACCCTGATCTTCATCTTGGAGGAGGCTTTACTGTGAATGCAAAAATTTGTTTTCACTTTTTTTTATCTTGAAACGAAATACTGAATTGCTACAGGAAGTTATAAATTTTTGTTTTGATTCCACTTCCTTGTGTAAGGTTGCGTTCAAATGCTCTATCTGTGTTTTATTCCGGCCACTGCACTCTGCAAACGGTCTAAATTTTAAAAGGAATTGCATCACTGCGTCTCGCCAAATGATGTCCCAATCATTTAAAGCCAGAACAACACTTTATTCACGCTTTCATGATGCATTTTGTGACACATTTGAAGCCTCCTGGCACTTTTGTTGTAGCAATTTTCTGGTCCAAAGTGCATTGAACGCTGCAAGTGTATCGGAAGGTAATCACTGTGCACTGTGGCTGTTAATGCTGACTAGCGTGTTGATACAAAAAAAACATTCTAAGAAAGTTTCCCTCTAATTGACCATTAAAAAAACATTTATAAACAAGTCCGTGCAATTTTGTTACAAACAGATCACAAAATGGTCGCTTTGTTAGGAGAATAAATTTATTTTGTTATTATTTATTTGTTTATTATTTGTTTTGTTATTATATATTTTGTTTGGGGCAGTTATTATTAATATTATTTATTAAATTACTTTCGTAAACCTAACTGTATTTTACTATTAGGACGCAAGATAGCAGCAAAGGATCGATTTTTTGACTTCATATTCATGTTTGAGTTTGATTTATTTAGGGGCCAAGACATATTTATGAACATATACATGTAAATATGTAAGATTATAGCCATCTTCAGTCCTTTGTGCAGATTGGTGTTAAAAACATTAAAAACACAAGATAAAAATCAATAAGGGAAGAGTACGGAGGAAGAGATTTTAAAACGACAGAACAAACGACTAGAAAGCAGCATAGAAATGTGCATCCTTTATTTGATATTTGTGCTTTCTTTTGTTTTCCTTAACTTGTTTTTAAAACTGCTCTGATTTATTCAAAATGGGTGGTTACACTAAAAGTACACTTGAGGACTGAACAGAATAAAAGATGAATGAATGAAAGTCTACGGTTCCTGATTGTGTAGTGCACCTGTGTCAAAGTGGCGGCCCGGGGGCGAAATCTGGCCCGCCGCATCATTTTGTGTGGCCCCTGAAAGTAAATCATAAGTGCCGACTTTCTGTTTAAGGATCAAATTAAAATGAAGAGTATAGATGTATATTAAATTTCCTGATTTTCCCCCTTTTAAATCAATAATTGTAATTTTTGATCCATTTTTTTCTGTGTTTTTAGTTCAAAAATCATTTTGTAAAATCTAAAAAAAATATTTAAAAAAAAGCTCAAATAAACATTGTTTTAGATCTATCATAACTGAATATTCAGGGCTTTTAATTCCTGTTCTTTTAATCCATTTATTTTTTTAAATCTAAATATTATATCTAAAATGGTCCGGCCCACGTGAAATCAAGTTGACGTTAAAGAGGCCCGCAAACAACCCAAGTCTGACACGCTTGGTGTAGTTGTACATTCACCTGATTTCAGCTTGAGCAGAGTGGGTTTGAATCCCACTTAGGAGCAATGGGATTCTGAGTGCAATTGATTATTTGTATATTCTATATTGTCTGCAGCTAGGAGTGTGTGTGTGAGTGTTTTTTTTCGCACTGTGGTTGTATCCTGCCTACTGCCCGTAGTTAGTTGGGATAGGCTCTAGCAGCCCATGACCCTTGTAAGGTTAAGCGTGGAGAGGGAATGAATGAAAGATCACATATTTATTTATTTTTAGGGCTTGGCGAGGATTCTCTCATCTCACCTTTAATGTACTACTTTATATACATACATAGCTGCTACCACTTCCCGCCGGTACGGCAAACACAAGCAGGTGATTAGTTGTTATCTTGGCAGATAATTGTCTAATATTTGCATGTGTATGACTGACCTTTTCCAGATGAATGGGTTTGAAATTTCATTTCATTGTCATTGATTATGTCAAAGCAAATGAAAAACTAGAATAGATCCCAATCTTATTCTTATATTTCAAAGTCTTATAAATGGTATTGTTTGGATATGGTGGACTTAATTGAATGGCAAACTAAATGATCAAGGTTGCTCAGTTTGCAGGACAAACAGTGCTTGTTTGCGATAGGGTTTTGTCTGTTTGCTGCTTTAAGCCACTACTGTAGAATTGAGAACATGTACTTGCATGACCCGCCACTTATTAACTCGTGTCTAAAACCTAGATATTAGAAACTGTTGGGTGATGAAAAAAAATCTAGTCATGCTCATTGTTCTTTTCAACACATTTTTTGAGCAAAAAAAGCCCTGCTAACTTCCTTCTGAAAAATACAATTCCCACCGCTATCATGCCAACACGCTGAATTCAAAAGGTTCCACAATTCACTGCCTTTCTGTGATGTCATTATGCTACTGTTCAATTAGCAGAAAATCACTTAAAAAACCTACGCAGCTTGTAAGTCATCAAGTAACGTGGCAATACGGCTGAGTTCTTGATGATTCTTAGGATTTCTAATTTTGTGTAAAAGCTCAATGTGTTTTAAAATGAATCTAGATTATATTTTTTATTCTGTTGGATGATTTTTAGGACTTCTAATTTTGTGTAAAAGCCTAATGGGTTTTAAAATGAATCTAGATTTTATTTTTCTATATTCGTCCCAGGCTTTTCCCTTCTCCTGTGGATTCTCGAACTTTTTGAGCTTTTTTTTTTATTTACAGTTTTTATTTCATGTTGACATATGGACGAGTGGTTAGTGCGTGGGCCTCACAGTTCTGGGGTCGTGGGCTCGATCCATGCGGTAGGCTGGTTGAACACTATAAATTCCCCCTAGATATAAATGTGAGTGTGTATGGTTTTCTATTGTCTCCTTGTCAACTATGTTGAAGTAATATCTTGGGAGATATTTAACTAAATATTAAAGATATCCTGGACCACATGGTCTTTTTATTATAGTTTTTTACTCCAATGTGAAAGGTGAGAAATAATACATCTTTTTTTTTTCATTTTCTAAAAGCGAGTAAAACCCCTTTAAGGGGGAGCTTGGAATACCCAGGTCACTCAATGTTGTTCTGACCATTGGAGCTCTAAATTAAAGCGTAATGCTAGAAGACTGGGGGTGCAGCTTATTTCATGGGGTAGAAGCACACAGTTGGATGACCTCCCACTGACTGGGAACCGTAGTGTGTATTCATATACATAAGTGTTTGCGTGTGTGTGTGTAAACATGTATGCCTGAGCAGCTGGACACAGGATCGCGCGCATATACTTTGTAACCAGTCCTATTAACTAAGTCTTTCCTTTGTATTCTTAATATTCTGTGTTCTATTCTGCCTCTCCCTTTCCTTTCGTTGGTTGGTCTTGTACTTACCCCAAAAAAACAATGTTTCCCTTTGTTTGCAAAAGGGAAAAAAACAAAGCTTTTAATGAATTAGACCTATGATAAAACTTAAGGTTTAGATACATATGCTACGTAGCAATTGAAATGTGGATTGGTTTGAACCTGGTTTGGCCTAAACTGTGTAGTTATATCGTTCAGTCATTCTTTCCATGGAAACAATTTATTGTGCACGATACTAGATCTTATATAAGACAGAAAAGAATGGAGACCAGGAATAATATTGATTTAATCTGTTCATTACACACACAAAAATGAACATGTATAATATGTATTCAAGTATGCACGTGTGAAATCATTGAGCCTTGAAAACCAGTTTTATTCAGCATTCCCTTGATATCAATATATCATGCATCTGTTGATTTCATAAAAACAATTATGAGGAGTTTGTTTTGAAAATAAATACACCTGAGAAGACACCAAAGAAATTTAGATGTGCATGACTGTTTATTCAAATGTAATAGTAATACATTATGCATGAATGTGTGCAAACAATAGCCATGATTCAAAATGGGTTGAACTAAATAAGCTTCTCTTTGATCATTCCATGTAGAATGAAGTTTACAAGGAAATCAAGATGGAATAATGATATTGCAGTTGTATTATTGAAGACAACATGTCTCCGATGAGTTTAAAACTTAATTCAACGTTACAAACAAGCAATTAAGAGTACAATGCTTAGTTATATATTACAAAATTCAACTGCAAGTGTAATTACGCCACAGCAAAACAATAACCAGAGTAACATCTTATAGAGATTCATCCAAATTCATATCCAATAATTTAACAATAACATTGGATGAGTAGTAGTTTTGATCATGTGTCATGAATTTATGTTTTGATTTATATTACTGACTTGTCCATGTTCAGTCGTGTATCTTGGTCTCCATTTGTTTGACACTGGTCTGCCATAATGTCGAATGACCTCTTCTTCCACTAAGTCAATTGTTCTTTGCCTTGTGTCAGTCAGTATAGGTAGCAGTCGGGAAGCATTGAAACCTAGCGTTAGTATCTCTGTTGGATGTCTTATGTTCCTTTCAGTCCTCTCAGTGTCCTCTGAGTGTCTTCTTGTTCATGACCTCCCAAGTCTACTTGTTGAATGTTGTGAGAAAAATTCTACTCTGCTGCACATGACGCTACTTTCATAATTGGGTCATTGGCAGAAATGTGGTTATGTAAAAATAATGCATTAAAAATGAATATGCTCATATTCCAGTTTAAAAACAAAACAATTGCAACCCCTCTGTTAGGTTTAACTAAACTTAATATCTGGCCAGTACACAGCTAGCTAGATTACCATGGGTTGTCCCTCTCCCTGAGCCCTGTGATTGGTGTCCCCCGCCTGGTGCCTGTAGTTATCTGGGATAGGCTCCAACAACCCCCGTGACCCTTGTGAGGATAAGCGGTTCAGATAATCAATGAATGGATGGATTACCATTACAGAGGAGTGTTCATTTGTGTTCTGTGCTTGCTCCAATTGAGAAACAAGAACAAACAGGAAATGTGGGTCTGTGATGGGCATCTTTCCTGCATTGTGGCTCTATATGGCTCTGGGTTTAATTTTGAATGAAAATGGTTGTTATTTCATGTCGTCGTGTGTTACCCTTGTTTATCTCTTCTTGTTTGACCCCATTTCTCAAGTTTTGTGCTTCCTAGGTTTAATACATTACTTTTAATTGACCTAATTTTGTTTCCGCGTGCTTTTGGAGCTTAGGTAGAGCATATTAAGCTCGATGACAGAACTGGTTAATTGTATTGTCCTTTTTATGTCAAACCCAGCTGCCCCAAAAGGCATTTTCTCTTTCATACAGTATATACTATAGTCCGTAATGCCATTAAGAGTCTTGGAAGCATTTTATAGGTCACATCACCTAACCAATTTAAATTATTTAATTATCACCATGTAGAATATCTGAAATATTTTCTTGATACATAAAATTAAATCCTTGCACTCTTTTTAAACCCTAGATTTCATTGTTGCCTCAGTTAAAAAAACGGATCAACTCCAAGTGTTTAAAATATGTTTTCCTTCTATTGAAGTTTAAGGACTTTATGAATACAGTGGTACCTCGACCTACGATCAGCTCGTGGTACGACATGCTCGTGGTACGACGAAAATTTCGATTGAATAATTCGCCCGAGATACGATCAAAAAATTTTGATAAGTCTTTTTTGCATCTCTTTCGTGTATTAAATATATCTACGAGCACTGGGCGGACTTTGCACCCGTTTTTCCCCCATGTTGGTCTACATTTACATACAAGGTAAACAACAATGGATTGGCAGAGTTTTGCAAAGAAAAGGCGACCGTTGACAATCGACATCAAGCGCAAAATAATTGAAAAATATGAGAGTGGGGTACGTGTTACCGGGCTTGCTCGACAATACGAGAGGAATCCGTCAACCATATCCACCATCCTTAAGCAGAAGGACACAATTAAGGAGAAGAGGCCTTCCAAAGGACTAACTATAATTTCCCACCGGCGCAGTGACATTCACGACGAGATGGAGAGCCTTCTTTTATTGTGGATAAAAGAAAAACAGTTAGCAGGAGATAACGTGTCCAAGTCAACCATATGTGAAAAAGCCAGCGGAATTTACATGGATTTGATAACAACAAAAGGAGAGCCTTCAACACCTTCAGAACCCTTTAAAGCGAGTCAAGGCTGGTTCGAAAAATTTAAAAAAATATCTGGAATACACTCGGTAATCAGACCCGGGGAAGCGGCAAGTTCCAAACAACTCTTGATGCGTTCGTTTTGAAGACTCTGGTGGAACGTCCGGGTGGGGTCAACCCGTAGAACCAAGGTAAAAAAAAGATTAAAACAAAATTAGAATTCAGTTTTGTGTGAAGTTACATTAAACGTTGAGTGTCTGTATATATTTATCCAAGTTAATTTAAATTTGTTTGTTCGTTTACGAGTGCGTTGTTGCCGTGGATAAAGTCCGAAAAAAAGTACGAAAAGCTCGACATACGATCTCAACAGATTACGATCGTATGTCGAGGTACCATTGTGCAGGTAATACGTTCTATTCTCTTCATTCAGGCCGAAGTTATCAGAATAACTTTCTGCTATACATTAATATACATTTCTTTGGTCATAGTGTTTACTTGAATTATGAATTTAAAAAACACATTTTGCCAATTCGACATTTTTTAGACAAATACTGATTCCTTTAATACCATTTATCTAATATAATCCTTTTTAAAGTTAATCCTATTGGATTAGCCTACTCTAAAGCGAAAGGATTTTTGTGATTTAGTTCAAAACCCTGTCAATATTAACTCTAGTTCAAATATATGTTACTTCTGGAATCTTTTGGATTAACTTTGTTCATACATACCATGCATCCATCCTTGCAAGAATTTGCTGGAGCCCATCCTAGCTGACTTCGGGCGAAAGGCAGACTACACCCTAGATGGGTTGCCAGTGAGCCGTAGGACACACAGAGTGACAGACAACCTTTCGCATTCACAATCATACCCCCTCCAAGCGAGAATTGATCCCACACTTTCCCGCACCGAATTCAGGCGAGTGAAGAACTACATCATCAGGGGGCGGATAGTCTTTGTGTCACACTGAATATCAAACAAATCTTTTTTAGGGAGTGGTGACATTTCATTCCAACAAGTGAGATTCATGAATTAGCAAGTGGATTGGATAGTGCCAACATGCATTAGGTTGAGGATAATTGAGATTGAGTACCAATGGGCTTTGGACAAATTGGGAGTACACTTTAGCTGTTAAGATATATATATATATATATATATATATATATATATATATATATATATATATATATATATATATATATATATATATATATATATATATATATATATATATATATATATATATATATATATATAAGTCCTTCAACACAAAATTGACCATGTACATACTTCTATATGTACATGATCAGAAAATTACTGTTGATTCATTATCACTTACTTTCAAATACACAATTGACAATCAATTATTTGAGTCTCATCTGACCTTCGCTTGATGAGTCTTGTTAATGTATATTTCTTTACATAATGTTTGCACTAACTTTTTACTGACAATATGGCCCACCTAACCAGTGTGTCTTGTCTCCAAATAACACTGTGAGATACAAAGTCCCAGCTATTTCTTTTGCATGATTCTTTATAGTGTTTGTTTTCAATAGGGCTCTGTAAACACCAAGATTACAGACTACCATCATCAATCAAGATGACACTATCATATGTAGTACAGAAGGGCTTTTATAATTGTTTCCGCCCACATTTGATGATGTTTGAAGATGCTCAAGTACAACCGTATGGACAAAAAGACAACAAATGATCCAATAAAAGGAGCCATGTGTAGTGCAGTCCATGATCAAAACAATGATACAATCCATTAATTTCATTTACTGGATGTCCTTACTGAGGTCACAGTTAATGTATGTATACCATTACGAAGGCTATTATCTATCATTGGTCTACCTAATCTAGTTAGTTCGAGAAAAAATTCATTTTCAAAACAGTGTATTATTGTCATTGTATATGGTAAAATTGACCCAGCACAGTTGGCAAAAGCACAAGGGTTTATAGATGCTTGCCACTGCATTTATCATCAGATGAACCCACTTGCTACCGGGCAGTAGACAATGTTGGCTTTATCTCAGCCCTGATCAGTTTGCCCTTCTGATTCGAACAATGCTTTCTAAGAAAAAGGTGAAATACCATTTACATAATGACAATGGATGTTTCAAACAGAAGCAGATAAGTGAATCATCGTGTTTATTTAGCTATATCTAACATTGTGATTGGTTTTTAATGAAAGGAAAAAGCCACGTATAAGCCAAAATTAACAGATAGATGTGAAAACATGAGTTGCAACCACCTTAAATATATAATATATATAAATATGTTAAAAAAAACTCTGAGAGGCTGAACATTTTAGTCCAAAATTAAAGGTTTCAATCAGGATGTAGATAGCTTACAGGGTTGCAAGGGAGCATTCTTGACAGTCGCTTAAGTGCATATTCCAGACTCAAGGTCTATACAGGAGTTCTCCCCTCTGCACTCAGTTTAGTCTGACAATAAACAGAAATATCTTTTTTTAGAAAACTGATGGCAATGTCACATACATAAATAATTTAAAATGCAAAATTCAATGTAAAATTACTATAGAGTAATAGGGAAGTTGGCTGACAATATGACAGCGAATTGGGTGATGCTACAAGCTTTACAACCAGTCAACGTAAACGTAACAACAGAAAGCATGTACTGCTGGAGAACACAGTAAACTAAAGAGTTTGACTTTTATTAAACTCTTAAATTCCTCCCACTCTTTAAATCTAAATTTTGCCCATGCCCAGAAGAAAACATGAAAAAAATATAATATAGGCTCCCTCTGTTTGACAAGCTTAGGCTGATAGTATATTGCAATCTACCAATACTACAAAAAAATCCTCATAGAGCATTAACTCATTTTTATAACTTTTTGACTATCACGCACCCCTGCTCAGGAGGCTGCTTCTGTAAAGGTAATTCACAAAACCAAATCTTAAGGACACAGTTATTTAACAGCCACTACAAATCCAGCAGAGCCCAAGGTTACTGAGATGTACTAAAATCTAACACACTACTATTGAGTAAATATAGAAGACAAAATGTCTCTAATCTTTTTTCAGTAATTCCCCATGCAATGGTAAAATGTAACTACCAATTCTAAAACTTCAGGAAACAACAAAGTGAAGGTTAAGATTAAGTAAAGGCAAAAAACAAAGACACAGAAAACTAAATGTGGCAAGCACAGTCCTTGAAGGACCATTGTTGTTAAGTAGATGTGTGCTAATTTATTACTATGTAGTTGTCTGTCTTAATATATGTGTACATTTTCAAATGTTATACAGTAAAGTTGTAATGAAAAGCTGCCTTTGTGTGCTCTCTAAAGCAAAATTGACTGTTTAAAATTACATTATGCCGAAAGAAAGTTTTCTCGGCATGACGTTGTTTCCTCGAAATAGGCCTATTAATTATATGGGCAAAATGATTGCAGTAACTTTCTATCAATAGTAGGAGCTAATTGACCACCAAAGTAATGACTCACTGAGCTGTCAGGAAAGCATGTGTAATACATTCCTTGTGGATTAATTGGAGTTTGCACGTTCTCCCCGGACTTGTGTGGCTTTTCTCCGGGTACTCTGGTTTCCTCCCACTTCTTAAAAACATGCATGGTAGGTTGGTTGAACACTTTAATTTGCCCACAGTTATGAGTGTGAGAGTTTATGGTTGTACATCTCCTTTTTCCCTGTGATTGGCTGGCCACCAATTCCGGGTGTTCCCCTCCCGTAGTCAGCTGGGATAGGCTCCAGCACGTCCCCCGACCCTTGCAATGATAAGCAGTACGGTAAATGAATGACAACAGTTATTGGCACTTAAAGAGTTAAATGTTGAACATTCAGTTTGAGTTACTTCACCAATCAATTTAAAGGCATTTACTGCAAATCAAATCATTTGTTTCATCGTAGTTAAATGTGTACATTTTTTGAAATATTCCACTTTGACAAGCTGATTATCAGCGGTACTTTAGATACATATTATTGACTAGAGCTAGTATTGTATAGGGAAGGTCTCTTTGACCTTTCCTTTAATCAATCTGCAATTTAATCTATTTTTTGATACAGTTGCCACATTACACTTCATCAATCTACAGTATTTAATTTGAGCACGGTCAAACCCCTTTAATGCCCAAAGGAGTAATTCTCTTTCACTACCCTCCCATAGAAAATCAGTGTTTTGGCAAGGACACACCAGGTCATTGAATAATTGCTTTTGTTTAGATTATTTTTCTTGAAACCTTCCAATCCAAGGACAACCACTCTGTTTTAAGCCACTCTGTTACTCCCATTCTATTCAACTGCAGTTTTGTTTCTTATTGGTCTTGATATGTACTCTCTTAGAAAAGGATTAGATACAGTCATTGTTATACCCTAGTGCAGGGTTGTCCAACTCTGGTCCGCGAGAGGCGCTATCCAGTGTCCCTCCACCAACACATCTGAATCAAGTAATCAGGATCGTTATCAAGCTTCTGGACAGTTTGCTGATGAGTTGATCATTTGATTCAGGTGAATTAGAAGAGGGAGATATGAAAAACAGACTGGATAGGGGCCGGATTTGGGCTCCCCTGCAAGTGGAGCTTCACATCCAGTCAAAATGCATGCATGCCTTCTCCATCATTTTAAAGAATGAAGTCAGATTTATTCAAATTACTGTAATTCTAAACATATATGTACCTTTTATAACATATTGCTCCTAAAATAACATATATGTTTAATGCTTTTTATTCTTTTTTAAAAATGTTTTTGAGAGCCTACTCAAGGACAAGCATGATATATTTCTCTACATTTACATTTTTGGGAAACAAAAAGTCTTTCTGCTCTTTTTCTAAAATCCCAAAATATAATCTAGAAGTACACTTTATTTCATATTTAAGTAGAAATGTATTTGATACTTCTTTTTTATTCCTTTTTTTACAGGATTTAGAGGTTATTCATATTATCTATCATGGTCGCTGTTATCCTTATTTTTGGATCATTACTCACTTAACCAGGTTTTTCAAGGTTCAGGGCACATTACTTATGACATAGCCATTAAGGATTTACACTGTTCAGTTCAGAATCCATTTTTTTGCTCGTGTTTTATGAGACAGCCTGAATGGTAAAATTATTAATGGCAAAGAGGATGAGATTCTTTGTGAAAATTAATACAGCTTTATTAGACATGCACTGCTGCTGAAACAAAATAAATAATAATAATAATAATAATCTCAAGAGAGAGCAGACCTTTGCCAATGTCAGAAAATGTTGCCAGATTTTGGCTGATTACTTCACTCGCGCAGTAGGACTATAGGACTGTACAAAAATGTACAGTAGCTGTGAAGTAACATTTAAAATCTGATAAATGTTGAACCATGGAATAAAATTTGCAAGCAAAAAAATCATTCATCAAAGACTGACAACAAGCATAAAAACAGAAAAAAACTCTCAAACATTCCGCTTTACGATATTGTGTGGATAATCATCTTTCATTCTTTTAAAAATTATCCACATGATGTTTCAAATTCATCATGACCTCTCTTATTTCTTCCTCTGGCATGACACAAACGACTCTGGCTGCAAAAACATTGTCATCAGAGCATCACTTATCATCCCACTAAAACCATATGGCTGATGGGGAACTATGGATTCATGCCATTCAACTGTCACCTTGTTAGCTACAAAAGATAGATGACTCTATTGACACAATACTAATTTTAGCAAGGACTTCAACACAGAAAGACAAGCCAGTCTTTGCTAATTTGTGTTATAGTTTATATCCTAATGGTTAACTTATTCAACGACACGTAATTTTGGAAAAGAAGAGAAAAAGATAAGCATTAAATTGCCAACAAATTTATCACCTTTTCACTGATATTTCAAGGTCTAGAGCACATGTGTCAAAGTGGCGGCTCGGGGGCCAAATCTGGCCCGCCGCACCATTTTGTGTGGCCCGGGAAAGTAAATCATGAGTGCCGACTTTCAGTTTTAGGATCAAATTAAAATGAAGAGTATAGATATATATTACATTTCCTTATTTTTTCCCCCTTTTAAATCAATAATTGTAATTTTTTAATCATTTTTTTCTGTGTTTTTAGTTCAAAAATCATTTTGTAAAATCTAAAAATATATTTAAAAAAAGGTAAAATAGACATTGTTTTAGATCTATAAAAAAACTGAATATTCAGGGATTTTAATCCAGTTCTTTTAATCCATTTATAATTTTAAAAAATCTAAATATTATATCTAAAATGGTCCGGCCCACATGAAATCAAGTTGGCGTTAAAGTGGCCCGCGAACCAACCCGAGTCTGACACCCCTGGTCTAGACAATTGTTAGGTTCAAACAACATTTATTTGTTTCACCAACCTGAAAAGAAGGAAATCACAGAGAATTTGAGTTAACTTTATTTAAAAAATGAGAGGTTCTCAGGACCGTCCGCGTCTCAGCCCTTCGAAACACTCTGAAGAAAATCTCCCCTCGCCTATTCTCTTATTGTGTTTTGGGAGTGTCCAAGTTACAGGAAGTTTCAAGCTGATCACAGGAGAGATAGTTCTCTCCCAGTAACAAAAGGTTCTTTGATCATGACCATATGCCCCTTCAAGATAACATCTTTATAGTCTTATTCCTGATATCTTGCAACCCTCACAAAACAGACAAACAGACAGGCGTCGGCCCCCCTGGGTAGTTCCTCTTTGTTGAATAAGATGAAACTTTTCCCAGGGGGTCAAGACACTCTCATTCTATTAACTAACATTTCGACAGTCATACCAGAATCAGGATAACTTATATAAAATAATTCCAACATAACCCTCCTGTTTATCCGGATTCTGCTATAAAATATCATCATCCATAACCTCTTCTTTTCAGATTTTCACATTACAGGATCACAAAAATAACAGAAAACGTTACACTCAAAAGTCAACAAGGCATAGTGTTTAGCATCTGGGAACATGTCAGGCAGTCCCATGAACTGCATTTCCTCCTCATCCCAGATGCGTCGGCGTCGTCGTCATCCCGTAGTTCGCCTCCAGATGTCAATAAGGCATACATTTCGGATTTGACTGTTTCTATGGCATTTGTTATTAATCTTTGACATAACGTACGAATACAGGGAATGCAACAACATCCACAAGTTGTGAGAATGGCAGCATAAACAGCGATTGACATTAAAACTGATACAATCAACTGTTTGTATCTGCCAAACATGCTACCAAATTCGCCCCACATTGAGTTGTCGATTCCAGAATGTTCTTTCATCTTGCTGTTGAGGGATCGAAGACCCTCCAGGAGGTCACCGACAACTGTTCATGGATGGCTGCAAACCCTTCCTCCGTCCTGTTCCCCAGTCGTTGCACATTGTAATGGATGTAGTTGATTCTGTCCACATTTTTGTTAATAGTACACCACCAACACAGGAATGATTCAAAACCAGCTGCCATTTGGTTAGCGAGTCTACACTCATCCGGCACACCTCGGGGAACCCCGATGCTGTCGATGTAGGTTGGGTCCCCGGCTCCCCATCCAGGAGCGGACCGCTTGGCTCTGCCTTTCCAGTGTTGAGGCAGGACGTTTCCTGCACTTGTTTTCCAACTCGAGGCTCTGTGGGCGGGGCGTTCAGATACGCCCAGGCTGTCACTGACAGTCCAGTCACTGTGATGTGGATGGCAACAGCTTTCACTGTGGCTTCTGTATAGAGGTGCAAAGTCTATGGGAGGTCAGGGTTAAGTGAGGGGTGCTCGTGGCTGGTGAGTAGACGTCAGATGAGTTTCTTCACGGACAAGGGTTTTGACACCGTCCGACTTAGTCCACTCAGAGTCACCTGTCTCGAACTCTTGACCTGATGAATCGACTTTGACTTTTCAGTGATCTTTGCTGCTGTGGAGGTTGGTGAGTTGGGCCACGAATGGGTCTTCCCATCGTGGAGAGAACCAGGACTTCATTTTTATGACTCGGATCAGGATCCAGTCACCTGGCTACACCACCTCCTGCAAGATAGACAAAAAGATCACGGCACCTTACATGTTCTTTGGATCTCAAAAGGTGTTAATCTCGAGCTAGTTCTACCAGTTGTTTTGCCATGTTTTGCACTATGCTGTTTGAAAAATGAGCTCCCTTGTCACTCCAGATGATTCTGGAGATCCCATGTTCTTTACAGATCAATAAAATAACAAATTAAACAGTTCCTACAAAAATTTTAAAATAGGTATTTATACCTCTTCACCATACCTCCCCCCTGTTGAGACATTTATGGCTCAATTATGGAATACATTTTTGGTAGGTACGGTAGGCCTTTAGCTTTGTACAGTTCGTCTGCTGACTGTTCTTGAGATCAGCTCAGTTTTGTTGTTGTGTATGCTGCTGTGTTCTGTCGTTGTCTTTAACACGTGCTTAACATTCATCATTATGTTTGTGAAAATTTAAAATACCTTATCAGTCAAAATTAAACATGCTAGCTGATATTCTATTTTGAACACTGCTTCCTTGTTAAGATCAAAACCCATATTTGTCTTTTCCTCTTTCCTACAATTACACAAATTAACTAATCATACTAAAAATAGGAAAA
Source organism: Stigmatopora argus (assembly GCF_051989625.1). Taxonomy (NCBI): domain Eukaryota; kingdom Metazoa; phylum Chordata; class Actinopteri; order Syngnathiformes; family Syngnathidae; genus Stigmatopora; species Stigmatopora argus. The sequence continues at coordinate 16,329,258 of NC_135388.1, read as the reverse complement.
ATACAAAAAGCAAACCAGGCTGCTTTCTCCTCAGGAAAACAGCTTTCCCGTTCTCTGTAACAGTTTAGATTCACATCAATTAATATTCAGAAACAAAATGCACACATTTATAATTCTAAATAGAATTGAACCCAGTAAAATGTAATCACCCCTTGTTTGTCAGGGTCAATATTTTTAACATAATTGTATCCTTTAGAGCAATTAAAGCCCATTACTTTTAAAATGCATACTAATCAAGTCCCAATTCATTTAACAATGTGTATTGCGTTGCATATTAACCTCAGTGTTTTTTAATTTTTCAAAATATCCCAATCTAGTAGTCTTATTATCAAATGTAACATTCCATTGTCTTCGGAGTTTGCCAATCATCTCCTATAAAACTTTCTTAATCAATATTTTTCCAATATTCAGGCATAAAATTAAATTCTAGTTACATTTCTATCCATTGTAGTTTCTCTTTTCTCTCTAATTGTTTACTTTAAAAATATGTAAGAAGATCTAGTCACAATTGTTTACTTTAACTATCTGTAAGAAGGTGTAGTCTCAATTGAAACGCTTTTTTTTATATGGAGACAATAAAACCAATATAAAAAGTTCCTTATGGCTTACAGCATTGCTCCCCGAGCAATAATCTTTCCAATCAATATTGGAGTGCTTGCCATTTTATCTGATTACGTCAAAAATTTATCTTACCTGTCTCGTCATACGTTTCAACTGAGAGAACCTTCTTACAGAGCACAAAATGGATCCGCTATTTTCATGTCTGCTGGTTTGGTCAGGAACATTTGCACTCTCATCCTGGGTTGCTCATCATGTTTCCTGTTGAGAAATGCAATCTCCCTCTGCCAACCCAAAATTAATGTGTTTCTTTAAAGTTTTTTCTTTTATGCAGACATATGTTTAGCCTCATCCTCCAATTCCAATCGTGTAGTTAATAATGGTGTTTGGTATATTCCACTAAATTAGATTTCCATATATTTTTTTTCTTTTTCGGAACGAAATATGGAAACTTTTGTCAATTCAGTCAATTATTCTGTTAACACAATTTGGATGCCATTATCACAATAAATCAATAGTACTTTGGAATTTGGTATCAAGCACTGTCTTTTCAGTGCTCCTAAATTTTGCATAGCAGATTTGTTTCTCCACTTCAAATTTCACGTTTGGAGTACTGCTGCTTTTACCATTAAAATTTCATTTGACTAAACAATTTTCCATAATTTTCATCAAAATTTGATTTCAAATTTCTAAATCATTTTCCACCTTGATATCTGATTGATTATATCTTGATGGTCGGCCAATTAGAAACACAAAAAGACAAACAAACAACCATTCATTTACACTCATTTTCAAAAATCAGTGGTCTGCAATTTTTCATCACTGGTGAAGAGCCATCCCCAGTCTGGGGCTTCTTGGCAGCTAACCACCTTTTTGCTGTGCTATCAGCCTAATCATTCTCAAAAGAAATAGGTTAATGTTGTTTGGTTGACATCAACTGTTTGATGCTAATGCAATTAATATTCTAATAGTCATTAATATGAACCACGCTAAAGCATATTCACCTGTTGATGGGCAAAACAAGGAATGTTTTCCTGTGCACCGAAAAACATTTCATGCCTCTTCCGTCCTAGGGAAATCATGCCTATCCGAAATTAATTATTTTATCTAAATTTACCTAATAATTTGGATAAATGCCATTTCTGCATTGTTTTCATGTTTGATATCATTAATAATTTGGATGATTCTTAATACTTAAGTCTAAATCGCAAATCACTCTCATATTTCTAAAACCCAATAGTTAAAGCTCTGGCTGAATTCCTATCCGCTCTAAGAAGGCGGTTTTATTTAAAATAAGAGCCATTTTCTGTGCTCACTATTACCTCAATTACAATTTAGGGAAAATAATCTTTCACTAGGCATTTCCTAATATAAATTTTAGTGTTTAATAAAAGACCCATATTTTTTTCACTAATATATCATAACACTATCAACTATCTCTGTCTCTCTTGTGGTAGTCTTTCCTGCCCTTTGTCTTTGGTGTGAAGGGAGCAGTAAACTGTATGGGCGACCCCCCCCCCTCTCCTTTTGTTTGCAAAGAGTGTGCTTATCTTGAGGGGGGTCCGCATCTGTGAAGGGGGGTTTCACCACCTTTTTTATCTATCTATCCCCTTACTTTTGTTAACCATTTGTTTTGCTACCTCCTGTTTTAGTCGTGCGCTATCATGTCGTCGCTGTGCGCGGGGAGGGTTGCCCCCGCATTCCCTGGCTATGTGGCCCTCTTTGCCGCACGACCAGCAGGCCCCCTTTCCCCCCCCTCGTCGTCGTGCTCCCCGCTTGCGTGTGGAGCCTCCTACGAGGAGAGCTGAAGAGGGACCACTGTTTTTTAACAGGCCTAATATAGTTATCTCTTCTCTTTTTTGTTTAGCTACTTTCTCAACCTCTTCTATTTGCCCTGCTATTCGCAACCACGCTTTGGTTTGATCATAACCTTGTTTTTGCATTTTACTTCGTTTTTTGTTACACGATTTTTCGATTTTTTGTTGTAATTCACAGATATCTTTTATTCTTAGTCTACCAGTGAACCCATATTTTTTTACCCAATAACGCAAGGATTCCACCGCGTCGGGATCCTCTCTATGAACTATCTTCCAGTCTTTAGACGCAAGTTCCGAGAGGAATTCCTCTTTTTTACTTGTTTTACTTTGTACTTTACCCATTTTTGAATAAAATTTAGTCCCAGTGGGTCTTTGCACCTATAGTGCACTAACACTGGGTTTAGACAACAGGATGTCGATAAATTCCTTTAGTGGTAAACTCACTTCAACCTTTTCAGGCGGAGTCTCATGTCTACATACATCCACTAAAGGTCGACATTTGTCTCCTGTTGTTTGATATGAGATACAAATCACCAAATGGTAAAATGTATTTCCATACACACTTTTTGCACGTTCACTCCTTTTAATTCTATCCTTTTTTTTCACTTTTCATTCAATACACCCAGAACTCCACTATCCGTCACAGATTTTTCCTATTCAATACATCCTGGATTTCGCTTTCCTTTACAGAATTTAATTAGTGTGCTAAAACTAAGGGTGTCTGTCCGCCTGCGAAAGTTTGTTGTTTGAATTTGACCTCTGTACGCATGTGGAATTTTGTTGTTTGAATTTTTTTACCTGATAGGGCTCTAGGATTCTCAGGGTTTTCATTTAATCAGGACTCCGCTATCCTTTACAGAGTTTAATTAGTCTTTTGCAACTAAGGGTGTCTGTTACGCCTGCGGATTTAATTTTACTTACAGAGTTTAATTAGTCTTTTCCAACTAAAGGGGTCTGTTACGCCTTCATTCATTCCTTTTTTCTCATTCATTCCTTTTTTAAATAAAATTCACTCACGATTCTCTGCGTCCTCGGTATCCCTTCAACCTTTGGACCCCAGCCCGTAAGGAAGAAACAGTCCTGGAAAAAGGATCTTTATGCTGTGGCCACAGACTTTTCTGGATCTTGCTCACCCGCTGGGATCGTCCGGTATCTTGGAATCCGGCTCGAAGGACCAATTAAATGTTAGGTTCAAACAACATTTATTTGTTTCACCAACCTGAAAAGAAGGAAATCACAGAGAATTTGAGTTAACTTTATTTAAAAAATGAGAGGTTCTCAGGACCGTCCGCGTCTCAGCCCTTCGAAACACTCTGAAGAAAATCTCCCCTCGCCTATTCTCTTATTGTGTTTTGGGAGTGTCCAAGTTACAGGAAGTTTCAAGCTGATCACAGGAGAGATAGTTCTCTCCCAGTAACAAAAGGTTCTTTGATCATGACCATATGCCCCTTCAAGATAACATCTTTATAGTCTTATTCCTGATATCTTGCAACCCTCACAAAACAGACAAACAGACAGGCGTCGGCCCCCCTGGGTAGTTCCTCTTTGTTGAATAAGATGAAACTTTTCCCAGGGGGTCAAGACACTCTCATTCTATTAACTAACATTTCGACAGTCATACCAGAATCAGGATAACTTATATAAAATAATTCCAACAACAATACATTGTTATATGATTACAAACAAGAAAGATTAGACTATTTTCTTTCATCAGAAAAAAAGAAGTTTGTTTCTACCTCATTCATTCTTTTGTTGGTTAGAAAGAGGTTGGCAGAGTAACATTTTTTTTACTGAAGAGTAGCGTTACTTCAAAATCATGTAAAAGTAGTCATCCATAAAAACGTACTCAAGTGTAAGTTAAAGACCCTAGATCTATGTAAAGATTTCACTATCCCCTTCCAAGTCGACAGGTCTGGAAAATTCATATAGTAAGTATATATAGTATTTATAAATATAACATCCCAGCAGACTTCAAGCGAGTGGTGGACTTCAGCCTAGTCTGGTTGCCAGTGAGTCGTAAAGGATGACAGACAACCATTTGCACTCACAATCACACCACCACCAAGTGGGAATTGAGCCCACGCTGCCTGCACCCAATGCAGGAAAAAAAGAACCATTTAATCATAGGGTTTGCTTCTTAGTGCAAATACTTTATCTAATTTTCTGCAGCTATTTATCTTAAAGGGACTTTGAACTCAAATTAAAAATAAATAGTTGGATTAGTATGTTTGTCAACACAATTATGCATGTTTGAAGACAGCAAAGATTGAATATTTCTTTCATTCTGCAGCGGAATGGGACAGTATTTTATCCTTTTAGAAATGATCAATACACTTTACTCAAGTGTACCATAGCACGCTTGATAAACCACCTGCATATTTATGAGGCTGTATTGCATTGTTTCTAGAGGCCTGTGTGTTTTAAAGAAAGTGTAACACACTGCTTATACACAAAACTTGAGTGAGTTTTGATTTACGTAAATCCGTAGATCATAAAAAAATCTTTCAGTGCCTCTGCCTAAAAAATGTTTTTCCGACCTGGGAGTCAATCCTTATGCCTGTATCTCATTTGCCAATTTTAATATCTCTCTTGGAGTGACTTTGGAGTGCTGCTTTCATCTTTTCTAATTGCATATCATGATCAGAGACGGTGTGTTCATCTGATCTGCGTGACACCTGTATCCTTAAGGGAATCAGTCGCTCAATCTTCTATCATAACATCATCAATGTCAGAAGATTGTCCCAATTAGGGTTCCACAGTGAAACTATCGAAAAGTGGAGAAACATGAGAACTGGGATTCTCACGGTACTTCAACTTCAACCTAAGAAACATATAACACATTGCATAAATACTTAATTTCTGTATTATAGGGCGCAGTCGACTATAAGCCACACAACCATAATTTCACAAATTTGTGTGTGTGGAAAAAAAAATCAATTTCTCAATATGGGATATTTACAGCAAGGGAAGTTATACTCAAAGGCAGCAAAATGGGTGAGTGGTGAGTATATCTGCCTCAAAGTTCTCAATTAAAGAGTTCAATACCGGGCTCTGGCCTGTTCTTTTTGTATGGTTTGGATGTTCTCTCTGAGCCTGTGTGGGTTTCCCCAGGTACTCCAGCCTTCTCCTGCATCCCAAAACCATGCATGTTAGGCTGATTGAAAACATTAAATTCGCCATTGTTGTACGAAGGTTGTTTGTGTATATTTACCCAGTGATTGGCTGGCAACCAAATCACGATTTACCCTGCACTCTGCCCATAACTAGCTGGAATAGGTGATTAATGGACCCGAAGATGAATAAATGAAAGTTACACAAAAACATATGATTAAAAGTATATTCATCTACAGCGGCCTGTCAGCTGGGATAGCCTCTAGCAACCCCTTCAGCCCTTGCGAGCATGCGCGTTACGGATGATGAATGAATGAGTGCATTAAAGTATGTAGAAAATGCAGCAAACTATCCCCTCATCTAACACAAAAACCCCATTTGTAATATCAGTATTGTGTTGAAAGTAGGTTTAAATATATGTGGCGGTGGTGGGGAGGGTGGAGGGCAGTCGGGTAAATGGAGATCATTACTACCTAATCGGACAGTACTATGAATTGCAGCCAAATCAGGATTTTAACATTGCAATTACATTTAATCACAAATGTAATCTTCTGCTATGGTTACTATGAGATTAGAATGGATTATATTGGATTAAAACCCTTGACCTGATTTACTCACTGGCTGTCACTTAAATCTGAACTCCTGGGGTTAGATTTGGAGATTTAGGGAAACAGGCATGCAATGAGAGTCAAGTACCTGTCACGTGGAACACTTGTCAGTCTGTAAACCAACCAAATGTATATAGTTCTACACCAGGGGTCTCGAACTCAATTTACCTGGGGGCCGCTAGAGGCCGAGTCTGGGTGAGACTGGGCCGCATCAGGATTTCCACAAGAAAAGCACTGATAAAACTTTCCAACGTTATCAAATATCTTTATTTTTTAACAAAAAATAATGAATTAAATAAATTAACTTAAAGATGAATAAAAAATAAATCAATCAGTAATATAAAACCAAATAATACTAATGAGCATACAGTAGATATACACTGGCTGGCTAAGTAGAGAAAATGAATTATTTTTATTCCGTTTCAAATGTCTGTATTAACAGCTCTTTAACCTTTAACTTTCTGAACTTGAATGGAACATTGAACATGAAATATTCTGAACACGGCTTCTTTTGCCTACTCCTTGCTGCTAGAGACCTGGCAGCGCTTCTTCTCACATAGTCACATTTGGCTTGAGGGAGGAAGCAGTGGAGACCCTCAGTAGAGCTTGAAGATGCTCATCAGTAAGTCTGGACCTGTACTTGGACTTATTGAAGTTCAAGGTGGAGAAGAGCTTCTCACACAAGTATGTGCTCCCAAAAAGGCACATGGTCCGCTTGAACCTTCGGGAAAGTTCAGGGAAGCTGGGGGTCAACTCTCTCAAAAATTGTCCAAGCTTGTCTGCTTCTCCACTCACCTCCCTGAACTTGGCTTTGAGTGCAGAGTTGCACTGCAGGTCAATGAGCTCCATTTGAAGCTCAGGAGGGGCATCTTGCACATCAAAGGAGAAGGGGTCCGCAAAAATTTGAAATGTGGCTTTGTGTGTCTTGAAGTCTGCAAATCTGTGATCAAATTCCTCCTGTAGCTTCGAAATGGCCTCAACATACTTCTCACCACTGAATGGTGTGCCTGCATCCACGAGAGCCTTGCATGCTGGGAAATGGCAAAGGTTTGTCTGAGAGAGCTGGGCTTTCCATAACACAAGTTTAGTGCAGAATGCTCTCACGTTGTCATAGACAGCACTGACAAGTTGCCCCTGGCCTTGTAGCTTCTTGTTCAGTACATTAAGCTCATGTGTGATATCAACAAGAAAAGCCAAGTCCATGAGCCATTTGGGATCACTTAGCACAGGATCAATCAACTCACAAACGGCGTAGCTAGCTTTGACTGCTGCATTACTGTCTTTGGTAGCCTTCTTGAAGAGATCCTGTTGCCTCAGAAGACGTGTTTTAAGACTGGCAACCTGGTTGGCTCTCTCATCTCCCTGGTATTTTTCGTACTCCTCAGCATGTCTCGTAGTACAATTACGTTTCAAATTGTATTCCTTGTGCACCGCAACTTTTTCAGTGTAAATGAGACACGTCGGGGTGCCCCTGTGTTCAACAAAGAAATATTGCACTCCCCACTTTTCTTGAAACTGTCTGTGCTCATCACCGACCTTTCTCTTCACGGCAGGCTTTGAAAGAGACATCTCTGGGGCTCTGTAATATGTTTTTCCACTTGGAATGAGTCTCGGGTTGATCTTTCACATTCAGTCGCGCGGGTTTGTGGCGCATGTGCACTTTCGCTCTCCGTTTCAATCGCGGAGATGGCTACAGACACTGACACAGGCTGGATCACGGATCATAGCGCCTCATTCAGTTCTATGCTGAGAGCAGCGGAGGAGTGTGCGCGCCGAGCGGAGTGATCGGCCTCACGGCTTCTCCTCCGCCCAGCTGATTGGAGGAATGAATGAGTGAGTGAGCGAGGCACTGGACAGCCCGGCCGATGTCCCGCCCTCCAGAGCCGTATACCTCACCGTGATTGGTTCATTCAGCTCCGAACCAAAGTTCCCTCTAATTTTTTGTTGGTCTGAGCAGAAAGACAACCTCCCTGAGCGCACTGAGTACCAGTGTGAGCGACATCATCGGTACTCGGATGATTCGCCTAAAGACGTTTCGCCGACGGACGTTTGACAGACGGGCAGGTCGCCGAATGGACGTTCCACCGAACGTTGATTCGGCCGAACGGAGGTTTCGCCGAAACGGGATTCGAACGCTCGCCCCGCCGGATCGTGTGTGTACAAGTTTTTCAACCTCGGCCCGCGGGCCATATACGGCCCGTTAGGATTTTTAATCTGGCCCGCCGCCGGTGTTGTCCAAATTATAGTAAAAATCAATGTTCGTCTACCATCAATGGCAGTCCGGGAATAAGCACTCTTGGGCAGGCAGATGTAGCAGAACCGAGCCGTAAAATGACAGCAATCTGGTCAAATCCATCCTAAAACAGCATTTAATGATTAAATACAAATACTGGATGATATCGCGATGGAGGCAAAAAAACGTCTATAGACGTCCATTCGCCAAACGGCTCAAAATGCTCTCAAATTCGGTCAAATCCAGCTGAAAACAGCGTTTAATGATTAAATACAAATACTAGTATTTGTATTTAATCATTAAACTAACAAATACTAGTACGACCTGTCCGTCTGTCAAACGTCCGTCGGCGAAACGTCTTTAGGCGAATCATCCGGTCACGACATCATCATTGCTCGCTATCGGCACACCAGTATCACACCTGCCACAAGCAGGTGCATGTCAATGTTCCCTCTAATTTTTCATGTAAAACATGCTGTAAAACAAGAAAAACATGAGTGGACAGAGCTACTGCCACTGGCTGCCACTTAAACGGCGCCATCATGGGGAAAGGGGTAAAAAAAAATAATAATAAAAAAAAAAAATAATAAAAAAAATAAAAAAAAAAAAATTAAAAAAAAAAATAAAATCGATCTTTCATATTAGGACGGGGGCCGCAAATTATCGTCCCGCGGGCCGCAGTTGGCCCGCGGGCCGCAAGTTTGAGACCCCTGTTCTACACACTCCATCATTTTCATCTCAAATGACACTTGATCACAATCAATCCCCTAACCTTTTAGGTGGTACAGTTATAAAGTACCATAGAGCGCATTTTGGGTTTGGAAAATTAAGCCCTAGATGTTTTGCAACCATGCAGTATTGGACATTGCCACTGGAGGCAAAATTTAAAAACAGCCTTCCCCTTGTGTGTGTGCGTGTGTGTGTGTGTGTGTGTGTGTGTGCGCGCGCGCAAGCCTGGCATTTAAAAATGCTTCTTATCTATTTTTTAACAAAATATTTACATTGGAATTTGTTACAAGGCTTTGAGACAACATATTAGCAATTTTCATTTTAACAAAAATGTGAAAAATAGTCCAATGTATTGTCATATAGTTCAGATATTACTTTGTAATTTGTATCGACTGAATTTAAAGGAATTTTAATCAGTCAGCAGATTTCCAATAATACATAGGGGTTACATTTCACAACCAGCTCAATTAATCTAAAATACTAATACTAAATACTAAAAGAAAGGAAAATGAGATGCAGGGAATATATATGACACTGCCTAAAGTTGGTAACCTGATTTGAAAGTGTCAGGATCCACTGTGAAGTTTTTCAATTTCGTTCTGTTTCAAGTAATTTCTTGAAAAGAAGTTTGGCTTTTGACGATGTAGTAGACAATTATTCTGTGCATTACGAATTATGATAAAATTGACTAATGATAACTGTCGATCTTTATAACCATCAATATTAATAAACATTGATATTCATAAGATACGATTAGATAATTAATGATACTTTTTGTGTTCACATTTATGAAATAAAATTCCTTTCCTTTATGGATAGTATGGGAGTGGGGAGAGAAGATCATTGAAGTATGTCTTTCACTGTCCAATACCCCCTGCTTAGGTCAGCATGCTCTAGAGTCACAACACATTTGCAAAGACAAAATAATTATAGTCATTTGTTTTAATGACACACTCCCACACTCATCACTTTTCATGTTTGCCTCAGAGCCAGCAATATTTCATTGAAATGAATTTAGCTTTCTCTTCCGGTACAGATTATTTTTCAAGAGATTGGAAGAAGAGGCATAATAATACAAAAACAGATGGTGCATACATTTTCATATGAATTAGATGCTATTAGATCATGCAACAGAAAATAGGGAAAGACAAGAGATAGGGAGATCACTGCCCATTCCTTCAAAGGGGCTTGAGCATCTGTCAATGTAATGCTTGCAACCAGTTCAACAAACAAGATGCATTTGCAGGGTTTTATCTATCTCTCTCTCTCTGATGGGATGCCAAGATTGAGGGTTACGAGGACAGCAAGCATAGTCACGCATTACCTCCCATCTCACTCTGCTCAACACGCACATCTCCCTTTCCTTTAAGCGTCATTTAAGTAATTATGGATTATAGTAGCTGTGCATGTGCATACACACGCACATCCAGATATGTACTGTGTAATAATCAGCAAGGCCGTGTTGGTTCCCTTGCCGGCAGCAATCTTATAAAACAGGATTTTTCAAAGATAAGCTGCGTTTTAGCAATAACACTGGATTATCATCATGCAAACACAGCCTCCTCCTTAACAAACGTATCAAATTTATGTACTTAACTGCCCATCACATGTAAATGTTCTGTTAACTTTGCCTCCCACTTATCTCGATTCCGTGCTGGTACTTTGAAATTCCAACATGATATGAAGAACTCAGAAAGACCGAAATGACATTGCGGTGACACGAGTTTATTTATGTTTATGGCTCTCTCGGGTAAAAAGGTTCCCGACCCCTGCTTTATAATGTGTGTGTCAAAACTGTACATGTCATTGTCTCGAAACCAACCCTTAACCATGCTTGTTGCACCAATTTGAATATCTGTCTATCACAGCTATCCTTCCATAGTGAATTTCCATATGGTGTCAGTTTGTGGAATACTCGATTCTCTCTTAGCTATTAACGAGAAACACAGATCTTGCCAGAAAATTCCAGCTATATAATGTCTTTTTAATTCAACACCTGTCTCTGCGTCTCCACAGGTTTAGTTAGATTCCTCATTGCAATGGCACTAAAATGGGTTAGCTATGGATTTGCATTCAAAGAAAGACTCAGGTGAAACTATAAACCACAAAACAACATGATAAAGAGAATTTATGGCAACCTGGAGCAAAATTCCAAAATGGCGTTGTTTATTGTAGGGGTTGCTTTGCTTAACGCATATATCGTTATCTCTGAGGTTAGTTGTAGATATGTAGGATATAATTTATTATCTAGTTAATATAGCTCAATTTCAAAGAATCAATTAGTGAGCTATAGTGATACTAAGCATGTGAGTGTTCACTTTCTTTTGAAAATGCCCTGTAATGTTGCAGCTTTTAAGCCTAATGGATAGTATTTATCTTTTTAAAAGCTTTGGAAAATGTACGGAAAAATACAAATTTCCCAACTTATTATACAAGGCATAGGCCTTTTATTTGTGGAAACTGTGTCTGTGTAACATCAGCAGTGAGGTTGCAACAACAGCGTTACATATCTAAGTCTTTCATTCACGCTCATTTTCAGATGTGCAAGTTTGATATTGCATAACACATCGATGACATGCATTTGCTACATTCTAAAACATTTCTGTGAATTATATAATTAGATTAGATAACTTATTGATCCCGTATTCGGGAAATGTCACTGTCACAGTAACAAGAAGGTGAGAATACAGACACAGGAAAAGACATTTTAGACCTAAATAAATAGGTAATAAATAAGTTGATAAATAAATAAATAAATATATGATGAACCACTTACCAAATGCTGTATACACAGCTACTCTAAACTGATTATACAGCAATGAAATCTAGTTTCCCCTGCACCAACAGCAGACTGCTTCAGCACATTTGAGGTGGTCATGGTACAAGTGTCACTTTCATGGGGGATAATAACACATCTAACCGGATAATCCTCCAAACTTCTCTGTGGGTAGCTGATCCTGTTCATGACTGCCCATGATTTTAATACAAAAAAATCAAAAATACATTTAAAAAAAACTGCCCCTGCAGTTAAATCTCACGTGGGAATGTAATTATACGCCAAGAGCAAACACCAGCTAGTAAACGCATTTAGGGTACAACAGCTGTAATATGTCCACCCATACAGTACACTACTTAAATAAAATTACTCATACCCTATAAGCAAGACATTAGGGGACCGTGTCCGCCACCAAATAATATTATCTGTGTATGTTAAGAAAAACTAGCGTTGGGTTCTTTATCAGTATGGCGTTAAAATACAAATAAACTATATGGGGCTGGTGAGAGGCCCTGGGCAGAGCCTTGTTGGAGGTGAGTTCAAAGTATCTCTAAAATGCCCTGGAGAAATCATGTCTCCGACCGACTTTGCCTAAGAATATCTCAGGATCATCCCTGAAGACGGCAAAGTGCCTGGAGAAATGGAAGTGTGAGCTAAAATTACCAGGTTGTTGCTCTTGATGCTCAACCCATGCTAAGACGAAAGAAATAGATTGATAACTGGCCTTAATCCTCTCCTGTATTACGAAAGAGGATTGGGGCCACTGTAGAAAAAAAGTGGGGGCAAAATTCCGACTTTAAAGTACAAATTCTGTGATTAAAGTCAAATTTTTTACTTCATAGTCTGACTTTTAGGTCAGAATCTTGGCCACCTTATTTTTCAGTTACTTTAATCCTCTTCCATAGATAACCATTAAGCCAGACCATTAAGCAAGATTTTTCCCACTCTGCCCTTCAGTGCATTCTACAAAATCAACAGTGACAGGGATTGTGGATTTTTTTCTAATGGATAATAGGGGAAGATAATGTGTCCAAACTGGACAGGTATAAAATTTCTATCTCAAAGAGTAAACTTTGAGTCCTCTTTGCTATCTTTTGTTAACATTTGCACCTTAGTCTTCTTGAGTTACTTCATTTGCCAGTTGTATAGTGAAGTGCTGTATTGGCCTTCCCTGCACCAAACCCAGTAAGGTTGAATTTATGTAGAGAAATGCAGAATTTAGTGAAAATAACTTTCTTATCGATGGAATTTCAAAAAACACCTTTGTAGGCATAAACAAAAGAAGAAAGGCTTTTTGTCTTGCTTTATTGTGTAATAAGCAGGGTTGAAAAATTATGAAAATTATTTACTGTTTATGTGTCTGTGTGTATGGTGGTGGTGTTTGAATAATAAGCTTGCCTTGCGATTGGTTTGCATCCATTTTAGGGTGTACCTTACCTACTGCTATATAGTAGTTTCTCAGCAGTGGTTACAGTTTAACACAAAGATTAATATAGATGCGTCCAATACCCGCGACCCTTTTGAGGATAGACGGAATGGAAAATGAATGACTTCATCCATTAAGCGACGAGGGTAATTTGCACTTGTATCTACCTTCTTCCGATTATTAATTTCAAATTGCTTTCTGGTTTGTCTTTGTTTTCAGTGATTTAAAGTTGTTCTTTTATGATTTGTTCATGTGTAAAGTTATCCAATCCAATCCAGTGTTATGATGTTTTTTGTTGCAGTTTTTTTTATCTGTCGTTATGTCTTGTGTGTTGCCTCCGAACGCCTACAAGATGACCTCCATGCAACAATTACATAATAGCAAAAACTTGCTACCTCTCGGAAACACACCTCTCTGTGTGCCCAGATGCCCAGAACCATCCTGAAGCGGGAGTGTGAAATGAGTGAGTATATTATATTTGCATAATTGTGAAGTAGCAAAGCTTGAGTCCTTTTTAAGAAATTGTATTCTGCGTTTCCGTATGACAATGACCATAGACATTGCCAGAGCCTACGGGTTTCCCACTGACACGCGCACTCCACCAACGATCAATCAAAGCAAAGGGAAAGCAAATTAACTCCAGGCACAGGCAGCTGCAAAGAAATAGGATTTAGCAGAAGGGCTAAGAATAGGACCCGCTAAAATGACATTGTGGGTGAATTGCCGCATAAAAATGGTAAAGGTTAAGAAAAGTAATGTTTAAAAAAGAGAGTAAAATATATACTTTTGTATCCTTTTGTCAATATTTTTCCCTTGTACTTCACAGACAAAAACTATCCATTAAAAATAACTGGTTAAATATGAATATGCACATTTCACGCTTTACAGCTCTAGTTTGAATTAAATTCTAGAACTATCACTTTACAATGAAGAAGAGAGGTTCTGACAAAGAAATGAAGAAAAGTCTAAAAAAATACAAAAAAAACATTGATGCTGTGGGTATTAGTCATGGAGATGACTTGTTAATTGGAGTTATCAGACGCTTGAGGTAATTGCCCCAATCTTGCTTTGGCAGAGCTAATTTGCTAGATAATTTGATGAGGGCAGGAATGAATTGCATATACTCCCGCAGGTCAGGAGTTCAGTGGGCTAATGATAGTGTTGAGTATGACCTTGTGAGCATATGAGTCAGGAGAGAAAAATTCCTCATTTGTGGTAAAGCTTGAAAATCTAAACTTAAAAGGAAAACAAAACCATGTTTAAAAGTGTGAATAACATGTACTATACAGGTACATTCTGCATTTCACTGGTATAAGGAATATTTTTGGTCTTGACACAAGAACAAAAAAATTAAAAATCAAACCAACAAAATCCTAATGGATTGGGGAATGTGCTCCTCATTGAAATAATTATGGGCCTTTGGGGACCTGGAAACCAGATAACAAAGAACCTCTGTAGAGCTGGGTCAAGAAACAGTGCTATGTCAAACCCAATACTGGAATCTAGAGTGTGATCCCAGTGTTCACTCAGGCTTTATTTTTTAGGCCAACTGGAGATGCTGAGCTCCTAAGGGGACAAGACATTGCTTTTACCACACCCTGGATCAAATCTTAAGCTCTTTAGGGACAAACCATTCCTTTTATAAGCCTTTAAAGGCATCATTAAAAAAGAAATGCTATTGTAAAGCTGAGATGAGTCATTTATATGAAATGATGAAGAAGCTTTTGTAAATTCCAACAAAGAACCAGATCAATAAGTAACACTTTCATTATGCAACCATGCTGGAATTGTAATATTTGTGTGTTTTTGGATCCTAAGCTCTTTCTCAAATACAAATACAGTAGCTGTGGTTCAGAGGTGGGTTCAAATCTGGGCTCTGACCATCAAATATAGGGTTTACATGTTTTCCTTCCTGCCCATGTGAGATTGCTTTGGAAAAACCCTCTCAAAGTCAGCTGATAAATGCACCAGCGTACCTGAGATTCAAATGATGTAGAGCATGGATTGACCATTGACTTTAGAGCAGGTGGTCTCTCACTTAAATATACGGTGTACTATACACATGTGATAAGAAGAGGAACAATCCTGTGAGCTTTTGGAAAAAAAAAGACATTGCTGAATAAGTTCAGCTTCAACTATATTTACACCAATAGACACGCAGCTCATTAACCTTTCAAAATACGCAACTATTCCAAATTATACTAAAAGCCATAGGATCCAAAATGGGGGAAACTTTGAGGCCTTTACTCTAACAATTGTGATATACGTGTGTGTGACTCTGCATCAATGGTGGTCGCGCCTGGCAAATTGGCTTCCAGATTGTGTGAAGCTATCTCTGGCTGTGAGGAATATTGGCTCTCCCCACCACTTCATCACTGAGAAGCAGCTCTGACAGAAAGATAGACACAGTGAGCTCTTTGAAAAGCAAAGTATGGACATCTTGTGCATAATGAGAATTAATGCAGGTCTGTCCACTAAGGAAATGAGCCATCACAAAACAAATCAACTCTTCATTTCAATTTTATGCTTCGCTCGTTGAATTTTACAGGTAATAATTGATGGATAAAGAGGCTACTGACGATTGCTGGTGATGACAAATAGATAGAAATGTCTTTATGCCCTATTGACAGAGACACTGGAGGTACATTTACAGCATATTCTTGGAGATATGGAGGTATTTTAGACCTGGTGGTAAACTGCTCAGGACTCCTATTTAGAGCATTAGCATCATAGATTGCAGCATTTTTTAAATCTGAGATTTTATTTACTAATGTTGGAAAAAACTGATGCCTGTAGATGTGCAATGTGGTCATACCATAATATAGCATAATCAGCCTACCACGGGTGTTTTTGGAATGTGG
This sequence comes from Stigmatopora argus, assembly GCF_051989625.1. Lineage (NCBI taxonomy): Eukaryota > Metazoa > Chordata > Actinopteri > Syngnathiformes > Syngnathidae > Stigmatopora > Stigmatopora argus. Next base: position 16,313,139 of record NC_135388.1, on the reverse strand, counting down.
GAGGAAACCGGAGTACCTAGAGAAAACCCACGCACACCCGAGCAGAACATGCAAACTCCACACAACTGGACCGACCTGGACTTGAACCCAGGACCCCAGAGCTGTGAGGCCGACATGCTAACCACTCAAGCCGCCATCCATTTTTCCATATTGTTTTAGCAAAATAAAAACACAAATTCCTTTACATTACACATTCTTAACCACGAGGGTAAAAAAGACAGCCTCTCTTTCAGCGTTATAAAGAAGCTGTTGTCAGATGGTGGACATTTCTATTGACAAAAAAGCCCAATGGGCTTATTCATTAAGTATTTCTCCCTTAGTCCTACCTTTTGCGATGCCTGGAGCATGGAAACTGGAGAATAAATAATGGAGGTTTATATGCAATGATTTAAATGAAGGAATGAAACATAAGACTGCCAATGGGCTAGAGTAGAGGCGTCAATACATTGTTAGGTGATCAATCATTCAGCTCACACAAGGAACCTGGTTGAGGTAGATCCTGGAATAGTTAAATAAAGCATGATGTATAGTTGCTGTTGACTCCAATGCACATGTGAAAAATTATACTTGATAGTGGATATATGTTATGAATTAAATTGTGGAATTATTTGGAACATTCATTCATTTTCTGTCCCCTATACATTTGTTTTCCTTATCTGGTTATCCCCCTAGTCAACTATAATGTGTAAATTGAGGTTAATTTCCTACAGATTAATGTGTGTTTGCTGCAGTTGAACGTAGAACATATCTGGTTTGAATGTACTACCTTGTCAGTTAAAATAGGATCGTAAGAAAACTTATTAAAATGCAATCCGGCTGATGCATGTATAGCAGACAGATGTGTGACACTCTACATTTAATGCTAAGGATAGGTAGCCTTGTTGCACAGCCATGTCAATCGCTGTGAATATTACCATAATGCCACAATGTGCCACATTAGTTTGCTATTTTGTGTCCTAAAAGCAAGGAACATTTTGTGACTTTAGAATTTGGCAACATTTATTGTGCATTGGTTGAAGGTGAAAATAAAACAAAAATAAAACAATTTGACCCCTTTTTCTCATACTATAAAAGACACCTCAAATAAAAGGTATCTTGAAATGTCTGTTGCTTAGACACATACAAAAACAAATGTGATATTGGTCTAACAATAAAAAAACATGGTCAGAGCCATCTAATTTTGCAATCGTATTTATATATTATATTCATATACATTTGAACAAAAAAAGAAAAAGCAGTCACAACTCCAACATTTGAGTCGGTGAAAATTTGTTTATGTTATGGAATTGTAATGTCTGCATACTGTATTTCGTAGCGATGGCAATCTAATAGTGAATTCAAAGTGGAGTCATAGGGTACAGAAATAAAATTGCCTTTTATATGATAACATCTCTTTTTCCTTTTCCATTATCTTTAATCACATTCCACCTTTGATAAAATTGATTATGTAAAAAAAAAATGCCGGAAAGAGTATGCTTTTAGATTCCGCATACAGCACGAAGATGCAATTCCATCCAGACATCCCTCTCCCAGGCAAATTCATCCACCTCCTCCCGAGGTGTTTCCTATCAAGCTGCTGGAAATAGTTTCCCTAGCGAGTCCTGGGTCGATCCCAAGGCCTGCTTCAAGTGGGACATATACCTCACCTGGGAGCCATACAGGAAACATCCTAATCAGATGCCCAAGCCATCTCATCTCCTGTTGATATAGAGGAGCAGCGACTCAACTCCGAGCCCCTCCCTCATCATCGAGGTTTTCATTATATCTCTAAGAAAGAGCCCAAATACTATGCTGAGGATACTTCGGCTAGGATAAACAAACAAATATTTGTAAATCACTGGATATTAAAATGTAATCGGCATGAAACCTCACCAGACAAGTCCATTTGGCATTGTTAGACATAATTTAAGGAAGAATTATGGGTGGCACACTGGAGATACGTGAAAATAAGATAGAAGTGTAATCTTTCGTAACTGACTGGGTGTAGTATATGAAATGTCTATATTCCATATGAAGTACCATATTTTTATAAATGTTTTTCCTCAGTAAAAATATAATACTGAAAAACATGCAAAAGAAGAATTACATCAAAAGTTATGTCCATATAAATTTTAACTCAAAATTTACCTTTAGTTAAATCTTTACTGTAAATGAATGAAGCAAGTCCCCATTGCAATTGTGCTCCATTGAGACAACCATAATAATTGGCCTCCTGTTAAGAAAGGGCCTCTTAAAATTTCAATCTCAGCATATTTGCTCTGTCATCATCATATTCTGCTTGAACAGCTGTCAGGAATTGCTTTGGAGCTATGAATGCTTCTCAAATCACATTGAATTCTCAAACTCAAAGCAGACAAGCATCTCTACTACTTTGTTGGAACCACCAATTCCAAAGTCAAAGTCATTGCAATTGACCTATAATTTATTGAGTAAAATAACTTTTTAAATCTAAAATTCTTAGTTCATAATTCATGTCATAAATATGATTCTGTTTACTATCCCCCATGAAACAAATTATGTACTCAAAGGGTTTACTAATAATTACTATTCATTCATTTTCTGTACCGATTATCCTCTTAAGGGTCGCGGCGGGTGCTAGAGCCCATCCCCAGTGACTTTGAGCACCAGGCAGGGTACACCCTGGATCGGTGGCCAGCCAATCACAGGGCGCAAGGAGACAGACATGCTTATGGGCAATTTAGAGTGTTTAACCAGCCTAACCCACATGTTTTGTGGATGTGGGAGATGAAGGAATTATTCATCAAGTCACTGAAAGAAATGTATGTTCCCACAATATGGTAATTTTTTATGATGCACTGGGATGAATCCAAATAGTTAGATTTTTTTTATTTTTTATTTTAAATCCCACCATCTGTCAGAATTACCTGAGCTCACCTACCTTTCTTTAACTTAACTCCTTAACTGTTTTTTTGTGATCTATAGTAGCTGCCTAGTTAGTCATAAAAAGGAAAGTTGCATTCAATGTCAACAAATCGAAAGAACACATGCAGTGCATTTCCCAAGTAATAAGAATTTTTTAAGCACCCTGCGGCGCAATTTATGACACAAGATGTTTTACTTTTTATAATAGCTCACAAATGATTTATTTTCAATGAATTGCATCTCACTAGACACCAGATAATTGGGCACTGAAAATGACTATTTCAGGACGATTATGAATCAGCCTAAGCCATACAGACAGATAGTGTTATTCAAAATAGCAAAGGGTTTCATTTGAATGGTTGCAACACATAGGTCAAAAGTTAAGTGTGCCCTACGACTGACTGGCGACCAGTCTTGGGTGTAGTCTGCCTTTTACCCGAAGACAGCTGGGTTGGCTCCAACAACACCCGCAACCCTTACGAGGAAGGGCGGTATGAATGAATGAATGTCAAATGTTAACAATCCACATTTTCTTTTTTAACAAAATAATTGCTACCAAAGTTCATCCTGTCCTGCCAATTGTATGAAAGCCACCCATTGAAATAATACAATAAATGCAGCACTTTTAAATAACTTACTATTTATTGTTGTCCTGCGAAATGCCAATACTCTTACTTCCACCATAAAATGTCATCAGTTCTTTGGTGTATCCAACCATTCACTTGCAACACAATAAATCAAATACCCCATTTTTAACTCACAAAATAATATTTCACTACGGTTTTGCAACGCCCTTTTAATGTCACTGTGAATTTCTCGTTTGACTCCCTTTGGTGAGATAATCTAAAAGGACTAGACCATAGAAAGTGAACAGTCACAGAGTCGCAGTGTTGTAATGAGAGGGGGTGGAGGGTGTCAGAAAAGGGAGAAGCTCATCTCGCTGGTCTGTCACAGGGGATATTCTCAAGGCCTGATTACGCCCACTCTGCAGGCAAGACACATAAAGAGACACACGCATTAAAACTTCTCACCAGTCACTTCGAGCTGTGCGCAAACAAAGGCACGCACGCCATTTCTGAGTAAGTATCGCGCAGACAGGAGTTCAGGCAATCGTACAGGCCAGGCGTGTCGCTGAGTCCATCATTTGTAATTCTGTGATGCTGCTGACAAGGTCACTCTCTTCAAAGCATCCCCTAGGCTTGAGATGGATGCACTTCTGCCCCATTTAATCCAGTCCCTGTATATGGCAATCACATATGATAAATGAGGATGCAGTATTTATGTTAAAAGAAAAAAATGAAAACTAAGACTGGGAATTTACCAAAGTCATTTGATAAATTTGTTTAATACTCAATTCCTTAGTATTTAAATGTCACAGGTCAGAAATAATAAAGATAATGTATAATTATTGCATATGGGCCAGGGACCACCCTTGAGTTAAGAAATAAGTAAGAAGAAAACACAAATGTTGGTTAAATCTGGCTTGGGGGCTAATGCAGTCGCTGATTGGCTAGTAACCAATTTAGGGTATACCCCAGCTCCAACCCGAAGTCACCCCCGCAACCCCTTGTGAGGATAATACCTAAGGACAATTTAAGTATTCAATCAGCATACATTTTTGCATGTTTCTAGGAAATGAGAGCAACCTAGATTACCTGGGGAAAACATAAAAAATCCAAAAAGTCCAGGATTGAACCATGATCTCAGAACTGTGGGGCACGGTTCCTAACCTCTCACCCACCTTGCCACTCATTTCATCAAATCACGGATCATAAGTATTAACAGTGTTTAATATATGTACAAAACCACAGAATAAAGTAAACAAATGGTTTGAAAAGCTTTTCTCAACAATAAATAAGCACACTGACAAATACTTCATTTAATAATGCATTAAGAGCATCAACAAAGATTTATTCCTCCATCCATTCCAATTGCGGTTAAACATACGTGCATGCATAAAGAGGCTTGTTTTGCACCAGTCAATTATACTTGATGCAAAACAATCGCAGCATTTTGACTTTGATTATATTCAAATATATAAATTCATATTAACACAAAAATACAGTTAAAATTCTCAGTTACAAGCTCACAAGCTAAAACAATAAAGGCCATTAATGATCTATTGGATGAATACACAACCTAAAGTGGCTCCTTGGAAAGTCTTTGCTGAAGCAAAAGGATTTCACACAGGGAAAAGTTGTTATGGTTAGGAAAATGAGATTGGTTTGACAAAAAAAGTGGTCAAAAGCTTTAAATAAAAAGGTTGTCATGTGATATGAGACCTTGAATAAAAAAATGATTCAGTAAAAAGACTTCTGCTTCTTGGGTTTATGTCTCTTTATAATCCCTTCCACCTATCACATCCTCTCTTTTCGGGTTCTTTTTCTCCCCAGTTTAAAACTCTCAATAAAAGAGGTTTTGTGGGCTGCGGTGTCACATATGTATGCGGAAAAGTGGAACACAAAACCAATGGCAGCTATCAGACACCTGAATTATATCTCTCAACCTTGACGGCAGCTGATACAAATCACTTTGTATGCATTGCATTTCCTCCACTGGGCCTTTTTTGTTCACCCCATCTCACAGGTAGTTGACCGACATTTGAGTCAACTGTGGATCGAATCAACTGTACATATAGTTATATCGGGAATGTGATTTATTGACTTTCGCTTATTCTTGATGGGATTTGAGGGCAGATAGGTGGATTCATGGTGAGCAGGTTTGTTTCACATTTATATTGTAAAGATCAATAGGGAGTTGATTTTTTTTTACCCCATGCACTCCCAAATATCATTTTATTTTGTAGCTGTGGTTTTATTCTGTTGTTTTCTTTAAGGCTCCCTTTTGTAGTTGTTACTTTAGGAAATTGTAGTCGTTGTACCTACAGATTGGTTTTAGGTTTGTTTACAGGCCATTTACACCGAGACGCTATGACCGAATCCACAGAAAAAAAACCATTGTAAATTTGCAAGCATACGAACAGAGCTCAATTTTTCTCTCCGTTCAAACAACCGCCACAAATAAACGTGAATCCAATATGTATCCATGCCATGCAGTAGGGGTATTGCAGTTTAAGAATGTGCAAGCCAGTACACATACTCGCCTGACAACATTTTTCTCGTCTTTGTTTGTTAGGTGGCTGCGGTACTCGGACGTTTCGTCGAAAGACGTTTGGTCCCTGGACGTTTGGTCCCCGGGCGTTTGGTCGACCGGACGTTTGGTCGACCGGACGTTTGGTAGAACGGACATTTGGTAGAACGGACGTTTGGTAGAACGGACGTTTGGTCGCCGGGTTGTTACTGTTGAAATCAGCTCTCAAAATTATAATCATGAGAGAGAGAGAGAGAGTTTAATATCTAAATATCTAATATCAAAATATCAACAGTAAACTCTCTGTCATAATTTGACAGCGAGCGAACCCGGCGACCAAACGTCCGTTCTACCAAACGTCCGTTCTACCAAACGTCCGGTCGACCAAACGTCCGGGGACCAAACGTCCGGGGACCAAACGTCTTTCGACGAAACGTCCGGTCACGGGTGGCTGCAGTTTTACGGTACATCTAACATCCAAATACCGACATAACGTAGATTAGGAGCATGCTAATCTGAACAAATATCCATGAAAGGCTTTTTCTTGGACGAGTTGTAAATATGAGTGTGGAGGGATTTGCATGAATGCACATCCATTTAGTTTTTGTGCACTTATCACATATCTATCAGATGCTTGCTTTTGCATCATGGCTTCTTTAAGTATTCAGAAGTTAATGTTGGATAGGTTTTGCCAATAATTATGCTTTTTGAGTGCAGGAGAAGTGGGTGCATGAGTTTTTCACAGTCGTGTTCAACTGCTGGACTGGTTACTTTATCTCTAGTCAAATACTGCATGAACAGAATCTTAGGGCTTATTTTCATGTAGAAGTTAGCTCATCTTGATTTTTGTGTGCCAGTGCAGAGAGGTAGTGTCCTTGATGATAAACCAAGCGAATTGACAGTTCGGTGGCAGGAGGTTCCTTGTGCGTCATGAGGAATATCATCTAATTTGCTGCACCAATGGCATGAGTGTGAACATAAATGGTTTTCCCTTGACTGCTGCCGGCAGTTGGCTGAGATAGGCTACAGCACCCCCCATGAAATTTGTCAGGATCTGCAGTAGAAAATGACTAAATGAAAGTATTTTAACTGCATATGGCACACTTACATGGATTGTATGGAAAATAATGTTTCTCAACAACAGAATATTGTATGCACAATTTTCATTCTTTTGTACCTCATATCCTCGCAAGGGTTGCTGGAGCCTATCCCAGCGGAAATTGGGCGAAAGGCAGACTACACCCTTGACTGGTCGTCGTCAGCCGTAGGGGACACAGAGAGAGAGAGAGACAATCATTCGCATCCCCAATCATACCAGCACCAAACGGGAATAGACCCCACGCTTGCACGCACCGAAGTCAGGTGAGTGAACCCTTACACCATCAGGTGGCCTGTACACTATATAACTACATATATTAAAAGCAAATTCCCTGGTGGTTTGTTAGATTATCATCCATTAACTTGGATAACAACGTGATATCCGTGTATACACAATATTACACATCACAATTTGACTTTATACTCTGTAGAAACTGTGACTTTTTCACTCTACACAACAGATGGGTATACTGCAGCGATACTTGCATTTGTTTTAAATATATTCAGTCACATTTACAGTTTAAAAAAAGCACACCCACAGTATTTTCACTCAGGCTCTGTGATGCCAAGTAAGGGCATTGAAACACAAATTTGGGTGTAGATTACCATGGCAACAACCAAAATTTGGGTCAACCCTGACAATAGCGAGATAATCCTTCTAAAGTTTAAATGTTATGCGCAAATATGACAACAACAGGAAGGGATAGGCTAAGTATGTGTTTTATAGATGAAAAATATAAACACCCATGTATTACATTTGATCAAAAATGCTGGAATTGTTTCAATCCTTAACCACGAGATTATTTACAACAAGCCACCAGGTAAAATATCAGAGATTAAAGCCCTCAAAATATAAAGTACTACATGCACGCTAACTCATTCTTAAAATATAATCACAAGAAATAGGGTAGTTCTATCTAGATTTGATGTTTGAACCATGCTTGTTTTACAAATGCAAATGGTTGAACAAGTAGCCTAGAGAACAAAAATAAAATAATTAAAGGTAACAAGCTCATAAATTACAGACCACAAATAAGGGGCCTTTTTTCTTTCTTTTTTTGTTTGTTTTGGTTCACCACAAATTACATTTCAGCAAAATAAAAACACTAGGATTAGCCTGATCTACCTCATTTCACCGAATAATTTGTCCTGATAGTGTATAAAATGCAAATTAAAAGTTAATCTCTAAACCATATTTTGGAACATCTGTCACATCTAAATTCATCTTCCCACAAGCGTTTGACATGTCAGTTGTAGCAGAACTCTATGAATGTGTACTTTGTTTCATTTTATTGAAATTACATACTGTTTAGTCCAGCCAAATATGTTCCTCAGGGTTTCTTATTTTACGTTCAATGTTTGATAAATTAATTAAATTCATGAAGAAATACCCATTATAGTCATTACTTCCATGAAATCAATTTGATTTAACGTCAACTGGAAATGAGAGATAATATGTGATTAACTTTTTTTTACTATAATTGGACGAAAAGGTTATGTTATATTCACCCCTAAATAAATAAGGGAAAACAGGCTATTTGATAGAATATTATTTAGAAACTGCCAAGATATATCAGTGTAAAGAAAGAACGGGTGGCTGTCTGTCTCCTTGTGCCCTGTGATCGGCTGTCCACCGATTCAGGGTGTCCCCCGCCTCTGGCCCGGAGACAGCTGGGATTGGCTCCAGCACCCCCTGCGTCCCTATTGAGGATAAAGCGGTTCAGAAAATGAGATGAGATGGGAAAGAAAGAGTTTTCTAAAGCCATATCAATGTAGACACACCGATTCATCATGTCATTTGGTTAATTTTCACCCCAACAGACTCCCATTTGAATTTAAATGTGTGAGAAGGCTATCTAGGTTACACTATGTGCTTGCCACCACTGATACCAGGTCTAGATTTCAGGGAGACTAATAAGCAAATGAAATAATTGAGGGATTTAAAATGTAATTTTCTATTTAAATCTGATCATGACAAACCGACTTAGGAAGAGGATCGCCTCAGGACTGAGACTTATAAAATAGGCACTCCTGATGTGAAGGATTTAACTGAAAGAAATGTTTAATGAATATTTTAGGTTCACTAGGTAACACTGGAAGCAGTTTTCGCCTAAGCAGAAATAGGAATCTGGGTTCAAACTATTACTTGTATTACATACATAATATATTACTCTTACCTCATTAGATGTCGCTGAAATTATTTTTAAAAAATGGATTTATTTGTTCCGCAATTCAAATTCTGCAGAAACATAGATTAATTGAATATTTTTGAATTGAATGCTTTTATTGCTTTTATACAAGTATGACATTTAAAGCTTCACCACGAAGTGCCCAAATAACAACGGCGAACGGACAACTAATTAATAAATAAATAATAAATAAATAATAAATAAATAATAAATAATTAATAAATAATAAATAAATAATAAATAAATAATAAATAAATAATTAATAAATAAATAATAAATAATAAATAATAAATAATAAATAATAAATAATAAATAATAAATAAATAATAAATAAATAATAAATGAATACTAAATAAATAATAAATGAATACTAAATAAATAATACATAAATACATGATAAATAAATAATAAATAAATAATAAATACATATGTAATCACATCACCATAACTAAATACAATTTAATGTCAAGTAATGAGACCACACCTCATCTGTGTATGTGGTACTAAATACTATACTTTTTGCACAGATTTTTAAAAAATACTAAATTAATTTAAATCAAAAGTGAACGTTAATAATTTGAGGCATGGAATGCTTATGAGGTGGGAAAATTACATTGCGCATAAATCATCTGCATGCATCAATCAAGCCAGCTGCAGGGAGGCTCTGGATTCTTTGTGACTACAGCCACACGCTGCAGGCTACAAAAATGTTGGCGGGATAAATGATTTAGGACACTGAGTAAGGATAAAGATGTTCCAGCACCAACCGAAGCTTATGCTAATCCTATGGTGATGTGGAGTTTGGGCAGCATTAGCATTATTATGAATGTGTGTGTATTTTGGAAGGTCGGGATTTGTAAAAAAAAATTTAGAATTGCACCGTTACTAGTGAATGGTCAAGTAAAGCTACTGAAAAATAATAGGGGCAATACTAAATCCTAGAAAACCCGACAATGTCAGACTTCAGTGGAAAAGATCAACCAGTTAACTGAGCTATTTGTAAACATCTATGGTGGGCATGGTAAGATTGTGAAATGTGTTTCTTTGGATTAGCTGGAACATCTTTCACAGTGTCTATTGCATATCCTTGCATTTTCTCAAGCCACCCAACAATGCTGTTTTGCTCGCCTATGAGTATTTTTTTAGACCTGGGTTCTGGTCTGATTCGTAATAATAAAATTTCAAATCAGTGGTGGCCAGATGTTCCTCAGATTATGCTAGTATGCCAGATGTTCCCAGGGCTTAATACCGTGACTCATCAATGGGCAGTAACAATCCCTTAAATGTTTTTTTACTCTGGAACATTGTTGTTATCTTTTTACGGTATCCAAACAAACAAAGATTTCCCCCATAAAGTCCATATCTTTGTATATTTTTTGTTATCATTAAATACAAGAATCTTTTTTAAAAAAACATCCACTTAGTTAGTAATATATAAATAAAAGCACTTACCCATATTTTGGCAACTGCACAATAGCCAATTCATTTGATCAAAGGAGCCGTATGTAAGAATTGTTCTCCAATTACGCATTTCTCTCTCTCATCTCATCTGAACCGCTTTATCCTCACTAGGAGAGGGTGGGGGGTGCTGGAGCCTATCCCAGCTGACTTCGGGCCAGAGGCGGGGGACACGCTGAATTGGTGGCCAGCCAATCTCAGAATTATTCATTTAATAACCCTAATATTCAATAGACATTAATAAAAGATATTTTTGGGGAAATACTCCCAAACACCCAAAATATGTCCCACTTGTCAGATCTCCCATTTTGAAAACGTATTATATTTTTATATTTTAACCTATTTTGATTGTTATTGGGTTTTATTTTTTACAATGGATGCCCCGCCAATCAGCCAATTACAACATCAGTTTTTTGTCTTGGTCCAGGTTTCTCAAACTCTGTAGTATATGTGAAATAAGGTTGCTATAACTTTCACAAACAGAATTCATAATGTCGTCTACCAATACGGGAAAATAAAGTCATTCTAATCTCAGAAGGAATCTTAGATTTTTTGGTCATTTGTTGCATAAAATAAAGTGCATATTTCTTGCAAAAGCATTAATAATAGCTGTACAAAGGCAAAGCTCTCAGACTGTCTACGCAATGTGTCCTTGCATTTTACTAACAGGGCCGTAGAACAAAAAGATCTCAGGCAGTCAGACGGTGGTCCTTATCTGTGCGGGAAAGAATCCAGGGGTGTGTTATTTTTGCAAACATGAGTTGCCTGCAGTAACGAAAGCCAAGGTTAGGATGTCGTCACCTGGACCAGACTGAGGAACGTGGCAGCCTGAGGTGGGGATTGAAAGACAACTTGGAAGAGGTAAGACAAGACCACCTGAGATGATGACGCCTGGATTTTTCTTGTGGGATTTGTGCACCACATCGTAAGGCACTCGGCCTTTCCCGTAACTGGATTTTACCAAGGTCAAGTGCAAGGTAATATCAGTGTTGTTCATTATCTCTAGAATCTAAAATACTCTGGAGAACTTGCGATCTGTGACTGAGTTCTTCTACATAGTATTTTGAACTCCATGTCATAGGAACTAGAGAACATGCTAAGTTTAATTTTAAGAAGCTAAAAGGAACTTGTTCCCCTGGGCCATATTTGGGATTAAGACATCCTAGAAGACCCCTAATTTTCAATCTCAAATGAATGATGACAAAATCAGAACGAAAAGGATATACATTGGTAATGCTTTCGATTAATGGAGAAAACTGAAAATGAAGAACATATACCACAGTTCCCATAGTTGATTTACTTTTGAGCTTTCCCATACAACATTAATGTGAATTAAACTGAAAATTCTAACATAAAGTTGGCAAAATGGTAGTATAGAATTATGTACATATTAATATTGAGAATACGATCTTTTTTAGTCGTCATCATATTTATAGGAGTCAATAGATTAGCTTCCATCCATGTGACTGTTGTATAAAAATTCCCGCCAGTATTTGAACATTGCACAAGGCTTTTTATTCTGCATGTGGCATTTCATTCAAAAGCAATCAAATTAAAATTATACAAGTCATTATACTTGTATAATAACAATAAAAGCATTTAATTCAATTCAATCAATACCGTACTATACATTTCCTATCTTCTGAACTCTGCATAGTGCAAACTTTATTCTCTCATCCAGTGGCCATTAAAGCGTTATGCTGCAAGTTATATTATGATTCTATCAGTTTACAAAAAAGAAATCAAACTCTATGGGTGGGTTCATTTGGATGGCTTCTTCAGAATGTTGTGCATATACATTTGTATGTTCTAAGGGTTATATTATGTTATGTTATCTTTGCCTTTGCCGTAAAATCATATATCAAATACATAAACTCCTACATATGGAAGACGACGATATGCTGTATGGTGTGTCTTTGATTAAAGAGCCCTCTAACAAAGCAGCCAGTACAGCAGAATGACAGACGAAGCTCTGTGGATTTACACTGCATAAAGCTCATCCTGAGGGACCAGCGTCTAGTTGGAATTTCAAGCAGTACCATAGCTGTTCAAGAGCTGGGGGGGGTAGGGGGGGGTTGTGTCAGGTCACTTATATATTCAGTGAAGGGCAGGCATATTGGGTACTTCTTGTTTGTAGTGAATACCAAATAGCTGCCTGGAACCCATTTTCTTTGAGAAATCAGCTTGGGGGAAGAAAAACATGACAATTGCATAATTATGTGGGCACTAGCTTTTATTAATTATTATTCATTTGGAATAAAATAATTACACATGCAGTGATTGTATCGAATGTATTTCTTTATTTTATTGGGTGTTAGTGTGATCGCGGACCTCAATTATTGGGAAAAAAATATATTTTATTTAACAAGAACATGGTAATTGATATCATTAGATTTACACCGATCAGCCACTGTATTAGGAAAACCTGAACTACTTAATGTGATTCAATATACAATTAAAACCATTCTTCTGTTACATATAGTGCATGATTTTGCTGACTGACCTTACTTTGCTCTAGTTAAAATTAAACCATTTGCTCATTATTTTGTGTAAAGATAGCTTTGCATGGCAGCTCGGTGAATGAATGGCTAGTGGGTTGGCCTCACAGTTCTGAGACTGAGGGCTCGATCCCAGGTCCGGACCTTCCTGTATATACATATCATTAACGTACTGTCCCCTTATTAAATAAATTACACTTGTTTCTAATTCACGTTGGCTAACTTCTTGACAAGCGATTCTGAAAAATGTCGTTAAAAATGCCTTAAAAAGGAAAACAAACAAGCCTACGGTAATAACACAAGGAAAACACCAACACTTAACTAAAATGCCAGGTAGTGGACCACAAAATAGTGAGGCAACCAGGCTGCAGTTGACCCCCAAGCTGCAGGTTTAAGACTCCTGTATGAACAGTAATTCACCTACTTATGACGATATAATTCTTGGTAGTCCTATAATATAAAATTTTTTAAAAGACCAAACACAAGGAAAGTTATGAATACTATTATTCTGCACTCACAAAAACAGTCCTGCAAATAATGCAGGGAAAGGCTATCGTGCTTCAGCAGATGGTTTGCTTCTATGTGCTAGCATGTCCCCTGACATGGCTCCCACAAGCTGGGTTCATTGACATTAATGCTCTGGGGACATCCATGAAATCAGAGCTTTAGCAAATGCTTCTCTGGCCTCCCCATGGCACCATTCTAAACATATGCAGAGGCTTTTCCTATACCAGGCTCCCACAGCAAGTTGAGGTACTGTTCAGCAAAGGTTAGATGAATGTCACTTTAATTGGACTCTAATTCCATTATTGCTTCTCTACATGTGAGCAGTGTGTGCTTTTAGAAAATAGGCATGTGGGATTCACATCTGAGAAAGCTGATTGAAATGAACAATGGTCAAATCCAAGAAGCAAATCAACAAGATTAAGAAAGGAGCACAACTATTTGCATATATTCATATATTAACATATGACACAGTTCATCATAATAAAATAACTGCCTTTTCATTGTATTCGTAATAAGACTCAACATCAACTGCAAAGTATTTCCATATTCCTTTCCATAACACTCTAATTATTTAATGTAGTAAACCAAATAAAATTATCTCCACCTACTGTTCTTTGTTGACAGGGATAAGCTCCAGCAGCTCTACAACCCTTATGAGGATAAAAATCAATTAATATATATGTTGACATATCAAAACAATTAAAAGTGTCCCAGCCATAGATTTTTCAATGATTATTTTCGGAAAAGGAGAGGAACTTGGTGATGGGGAGTTGTGACCGCTGTTTCTATTTTCGGATAAAGGGGATAGCGTCCGCCGTAAGGCTGGGTGGGCCTCGCATTTCTGAAAAAATCCACCCTCACTGAGGCTCCCCGTCATCAAATTTGCTCAGCAAATATTTTTGATTTGGATACTTGATATAAAAAACCACGGTGTACTGAAGCCGCAAATGTTGAAGCCGTGAAGTGGTGAAGGATGACAGTATATTTAGAGCGTGGTCAGTCACGGATGATGTACTTGTCTATTTTTTCTGGCCTGACTTTCATGCAGGCAGCGTGGATTGAATTCAAACACAGTGACAGTGCATGATGTTATCTGTGATGATATGTGCCCTCTGAAGGACTGGGGACCATCATCCAATACCAGATGGGGCCAGCTCCTGTGTAATAAGAGAAAATAAATGGATGTATACTCACAATAATACTAAAAGATTTACAGCTAAATTTGAAGAGGGTGATGGGATTACGTGGAATACACGTCATTTGGTAGATGAATGAAACAAGGCTAGAGTTTTTTTGTGTTATGGTAGGATAAGAGAGAGCATGATGATGTTGATGAGAGAGAGGGCGTGAGGGGGGAGAGAGGGAGAGAGAGGGAGAGAGAGGAGGGGGGGTAAAGAGAGAGGGTGGGGGGCAAATGGGAGGGAGGCAGGGAGGGAGAGAGATAGGGAGGGAGAGAGAGAGAGAGTGGTGCAGGTGGGGTCTGGGTGGTCCAGACAATCAGTCCTTGTGTATCTCACACACACGCATTATTAAAATAGAAGACTGTCTTTCTTCGCTCCCTGACTGCGCTCATCACACCGCAGCCGCTCCACTTTAACTGCACTTTTATCTGTGCGTGATCCAGATCGAGATGTTCTAACGAAGCCTGCACTGAATAGAACATCATCGAGGAGGACAAGCCCTCCTCGGGATACGGGAGCGCGCTCACGGAAAGCTTTATGAGCGCTAACGGGGACACGCGATCACGGAGCATCAGGAGAACCCTCCTGCCATCAACAAGGTAAACGCAAATGAATGCACGCGATCTGCGTGTTTTGGGTGAGCAATTTAATCGCAGAGCGTAGGCAGTGTTTTTGAACACTTGCCGGTCGGTTGGGTGGGATGCCTCCGTTTGTTTAGTACTGCTTTATAGCAGCATTACTGAGCATGACTCCATCTCACATCGGCTCATCAGCAGGCTCAACCTGTTCCCTGCGGTCTATGTACACTACACTAAATGTGAGCTTTATGTGGTGGAAATAGCAATCTGGATTTGAAATATGCTCACATTTCCTCTCAATGTAAGACATCAGCATTGCAGCAAGTCTTGTAATGTTGTGGTATGGAGTATAAGCTCACAGAATAGCTATTATCTCCATTCAAGCACTCATCCAAAAAAGCAAGTTTATTTTATTTTTAGAAGGAAGGGAGTATTGCATTTGCACTGCAATACTAAATTGGAGTCATGGCAATTGTATTCTCGGTTGGACCTGACAAATTTAATTCTGTCAGATGTGGGGATGATGAGTCTTCATTTGTCGTACATCATCAAAGCTTATTTTATGGAGGCTTGGATTCACTGTTTTGAAAAGGATTTTTTTTCATGCTGCAACCTCTTCCCTTGACGTGACATTTTATCTGCAGCTTTTAAATGATTTCTACGGGCAATGTGAATCTGTTACTTTATTTTTTTAACCCTTTTAATCGTACCATCATTGTACTTATTTCAAATATTCCAGAGTTGGTAGATGTGAGGTAACTGTTGTTGTTTATTTAAATATTATAAAACATTTTACAATATCATGTGTTACATACACAAAATATTGGATGTACTATAAACAGAAATCTTTTGGTTATGATATCAACTATTTGAATTGAATTCATGACTAAGCAAGAGCATGTTATTCTTTTGCAAAGATTTTTCACATTCTGAATTTTACTGAATGCTGCGTTGTCAACCACTTGATCTGTGATCTTTAAAGAGAGTCTATGATTTATTGATACAGAGCTTACTGGTGATTTTTTAATTAAAAAATAATCAGAATAATTACCCACTTCTAACTGTACTAAATACAAAGAAAAAAAAAACAAGTGTGATTTCTTACTCTGCTGTAAATTGCTTGTCTCCAGGGAGGACCTGACATGGATCCCTAAATCTAAATGAAGTTGTTCCGCCATGCAATGTTCGTGGAAGGCAGTGATCCTGCTGGCTTTGGCCTCCATCGCCATCCAGTACACGGCCATCCGTACACTCACCTCTAAGCCTTTCCAGTTGTGTACATTGCCCAGTCCACAGAACTGTGGTCAAGGATATCAAGAGACCGAACCACCAATTGAGCGGGGGGCTGGAGGCTGCGATGATTACTCTATCTTGAACATCAATGCATCCCGCAAAACCCACATCCTGGTCTTGGCTACCACCCGTAGCGGCTCTTCCTTTGTTGGCCAACTTCTCAACCAGCACCAAGAGGTTTTTTACCTGTTTGAACCTCTGCATCATGTTCAGACTACACTGATCCCCCGTCTCTACCACAGCCACAACACAGCAGACCGCCGTGTGATGCTGGGGGCCAGCCGGGACCTCTTGAGGAGCCTTTATGGTTGTGACCTATATTTCCTCGAGAGCTACATTAAACCAACACCCACAAACCACACAACTGACAAACTTTTCCGCCGCGGTGCGAGCCGGGCATTGTGCCAGCAACCTGTATGTGATGCCTTTGGCCCAGCTGATGTTAATGTGGAAGAGGGCGACTGTGTTAAGAAATGTGGACTTCTTAATATGACTTTGGCTTCTGAAGCCTGTCGAGAGAAACGCCATGTGGCCATCAAGATTGTTCGTGTGCCAGAAATCGGGGATTTGCGCGCTTTGTTGGAGGACCCTAGACTAAATATCAAAGTGATCCAACTTGTCAGAGACCCTCGTGGTATCCTGTCATCCCGTATTGAGACATTCAGGGATACGTACCGGCTGTGGCGTATATGGAGGGCGACAGGCCGAAAGCCCTATAATCTCGACTTGAGTCAGCTCACTGTTGTCTGTGAAGACTACCGGAGCTCTGTATTGACTGGTCTCAGTCATCCCTATTGGTTGAAAGGGAAGTACATGTTGGTTCGTTATGAAGACTTGGCAAAAAATCCACTCCACAGGACAAAAGAGATCTATGACTATTTGGGACTGCCAATGGATAAAAACGTGGAAAACTGGATACACGCAAACACTCGCGGCAGCAACGAACCATCAGCAAAACATAAATTTGGTACAATCAGAGACTCAGCAGCTAATGCAGAAAGTTGGCGCTTGAAACTGTCTTATGATATGGTAGAATACACCCAGACTGTGTGTCAAAAGGTTCTGCATCAACTTGGATACAAACCTGTGAGGTCAGTTGAAGAACTGAAAAACATGTCCATTTCATTGGTACAAGATAAAACCTTTCTACCCTTTTTATAAGAGGGAGTTCTTTAATGACTATTTTTATATATTTATAATTGTTGCCTTATCATGTAATTGGTTGTTACTTTTATTTTGTCTATTCAAAATTGCACTAAATGAGAATTTGAATGCACCAAGTGACTACAGATGGTCCCCAAATGTTATGAACAGCACACTCAAAACAATAAATAATCAAACAAACTAGTTTAAGAATGTGTTCTTTATCTTATCCCATTAATAGGACAATAGGTCTCATTTATCAATAATGGGCACCTGCAGATGTGTGTAAACTGTGAACAAATTTAGCACGTCTCCAGACCATCATGCAAAAACCTTTTTTTAAATACATTATCCAATTTCAAACAAAAATACCAAAGTTTTTTTCCCAGTAAGGACAACAGATTGAAACTATGGTGATTTACAGTATAGCCAAAATAATAACTTCAACAAGGCATTTAAGATTTAACTTCACTTAAAGATATTTCTGAGAATATATTGTTTCTGTAGACCAATTGTAGCAAACAAGAATCCCCCAAATTACTGCTGACTAACCAGCACCATAAAGTTAAAAATGTAACAGGCCATTTTTATTCTTTTGAATCTCTAAGATAATCTGAATTCTAATTCTTCTATGGTAGCAGCACATTTGATCAATTGTTTGAGTAGTAAACAATTAACTCCGTTTTTACATTCATTTATTCACTGGGTTGTTTATATTTATTTATTTATTTCCTTTTGGAATTGATTAAGAATTGTTAACAATTTGGTTGTGTTAGCCAACCTTATGACCAACCTCTATCAAGCTTCTCAAAATGATATAATGGTTGAGAATATGAGGAAACTTAGTTGCGTGATCGGCTGAGATTTGTTAAATGGTCTGCAATTGGGAAATAGGGGAAGAGTGTGTGTAGATTGCAGCTCCCAGGCACTTACTTTGCAGAAAAGAATTCTCAATTACAAACATTTACATGGGTGTGCAGAGAAAATTGGCTGTTAGACACATCATGAATTTGACGGCGATTTTGCACAAACGCCTACATTGTGCGCAGAGTCATCACATTTCTACGCATTTGTAATTAAATGAGGCTCATTGTTTTTATTCATTTTGTGAATGCTAGTAAATTGTTGCCCTTCAAAAATGTGTTGTTCAATGGAATGGTTTATATGTTTCCTTGACAAGTATGGCAAAACTGTGCAATAAATATTGAATGTTGCAGTCAACCTTTCAGGGTCTTTATCAGTTTCATAAGAAAGTACTGTAGATACAGGCAAAAATGTTTCTTGGACAACTTGGCTATATGTATATTTAATTATTCACTGCTGTTAATTTATTTAAGATAATGTATTAATTAATGCATATTTCATTAAATAGTCCTGCAATTGGCTTGTGACAAATTCAGGGTTTAGCCTGTCTACTGCTCATTAATAGGTAGGATACACTAGAATTTATTAAATGCAAATTAACCATTTTTTAGGAAAGAGTTCTTTGGACAGCTGTGTTTTATTTAATAAATGGCATCATCTCTTAATGTTAATACATACATTGTGAAATGGCTGATAGTTCAACCACTAAACAATCGATAGAAAAAAAATGCTCATCAGTATTGGTGGCCTGACGTCAATTGAGATGCAGAGCACAAACCTTTTGATCCTCCTCAGCATCAATGCTGGAGGCAAGCTTTCTCTTCCTTCTGTTTTTCCAGCGCCCACTGATTTCTTGAAATATACTCCTCATGGGATTCATCCTCGGTTTTGGTTTTTCACTTGACTTAACCTATGAAATGACTGACTGTGCTTGGAGTACTCTTCTTTTCTAAACCATTTTGCAATGCTAGGATCATGGGATTTTTGCTAGAGCTTTGCACCCAACTATGCATTTCACAATTCACATTTTATGAAGCCAATTAATGGTTTAAACTGGATTTTTAAAGATCACTTTGATCATTTTGAGTGTTTCCTCTAAATATACCATGCATTGCACGATAATGCATGCCAAACAATACGGCAACAACAAAAAATAGTGCGTGTGTTTTTTAAAGACATTAGCAATACTATGTAGTGTGAAAGCAATATGCACCAGCATATGTTTTGTTGCTGGTCTTGGACCTTTCCGCCCCTCTTTTAAGGTTAGAAAATGGTACAGCCTCTGATAAAGAGGCAGACAAAACCAGCCTGCACATTATGTGACCTTAATAATTTGACCTTGTGTTTGTGGATGCAGTGGATGAAGAAAAAAAAAGAAAATGCCTACTTGTAAGAACTGAACTGAGCTGAAATATGTTTTTAAGACATTAGCAATAATAGGTAGTGTAAAAGCAATATGCGCCAGCATATGTTTTGTTGCTGCTCTTGGACTTCTCCACCCCTTTTGTAAGGTTACAAAAATGGTACAGCCTCTGATAGAGAGGCAGACAAAACCAGACCGCTCATTATGTGACATAATTTGACCTTGTGTTTGTGGATGAAGGGGAAAAAAAAAAGAAAATCAAGTGCCTACTTGTAAGAACTGAGCTGGGCTGACAGAACACGCTTGGAGCATAAAACTACTTGACAGCAAGCAATTGCTGCTGCATAGCAAAAACATTGTGAAATAATAAGATTAAATGAATGTGTTCTTAAAGAAAATGTTGCCATTAAAATGCTGGATGACGTCCAGCTATTATAAAAATGGGGTTGAAAGGCTATATACACATTGAAACTTTGAAGCCGATCTGACAAGCATTAACAATTTGTTAAAATGAATGGCATTCATATACTAATATAGTATCTTTCAGTTCTTTGCAGGTTGACAAAGTTGCAAATTGATGCTGTGAAAATGCCAATGGGGAATTGCTCAGCTGGATTTCAACACACGTGACATGAGCAATTTGATTGAAGCTGTAAGAGAGGCATAACAATGGTCATTCGTTATGGATTCAAGAAATTATAGTCGCTTTAATGGGGAGCGCTGCTTTAAGATCACAATTTAGAAAATGTAATATTCTGTGTAATATGCATAATATTAATAGCCTGGTATCCATTTATGGAGGATCAGATAATAAGTGACATTGGAACTTGAATTCATACCATTCAATAGTATCATATTCAAATCAAAATATAGTGAAATTACCAGAGTCCCTTAATAATGAATGAATAAATTTAAGATGTAGCTTTGAGGTACTTGAATGTATTGCATTTTATGCAATAACATGTTACTCCCAAGTATTTGACTTAAAATATGTGTCATTCATTTAATAGTTAATTCAGTTTTAGAGTTCAATTTATATTCTGAAAACAGGAGAATTCTCTGTAGAGTGTTTTTGTCAAGACAACACAAAAACGCTACAACAATGGCCAAGGTCTTTACCAATTTTTATTCCCTCGAAAAACAACCCAAGTCTACTCTCCTACAGGGACGAACTTTGCAAAATGAGCATTGAATTTATAGTGGACATTTTTGAACACATCTTCCTGCTAATTGAGACAGCAATATTCATTAATCACCGGCAATTTCTTAGCACAGTAGCTTTACTTTCCCTTTCAAATATGTCAAAAAAGATATGGAATCCAAATCGTATAAATCAGGGGTGTCAGACTTGGGTTGGTTCGCGGGCTGCGTTAATGTCAACTTGATTTCATGTGGGCCGGACCATTTTAGATATAATATTTAGATTTTTTATAAATTGATAAAAAGAAGTGGATTAAAAGCCCTGAATATTCAGTTTTTTTATATATCTAAAACAATGTTTATGTTAGCTTTTTTAATATATTTTTTAGATTTTACAAAATGATTTTTGAACTAAAAACACAGAAAAAATGATTAAAAATTACAATTATTGATTTAAAAGGGGGAAAATCAGGAAATTGAATATACATCTATACTCTTCATTTTAATTTGATCCTAAAACAGAAAGTCGGCACTCATGATTTACTTTCCCGGGCCACACAAAATGATGCGGCGGGCCAGATTTGGCCCCCGGGCCGCCACTTTGACACGTGGTATAAATCCAAAATTTCCTAATTATACAGAGACGGATTTGATCGGACATGTTTGTAATTTACTGCAATTTGGTCTGTGGAGTGCAATAGCAGATTTTAAAGACAGCAAGCATGATACTCTGTCCTTTACTAAAACCAAGAGCGACAGCTGCTACTGGCGAGCACAGGTCACTCGCTCTTATGCGCCCGATGGCATGGACACGCAATCACGCTGAGGAAGCATTGATGTTATTTAGGTGTGCAAGAGAGGCTACATTATTTTTGTGTCTATGTCACATGGATGGGTCAGTGGCGCGCACATCACTGTGGTCAGCTGCAGCTCTCTTTGCTTTTCTGTTGCTACTCAAATTCTCCCCTTGGCTGGCCCGAAAAGCTCAAATGTGATTAGTGGACACACGCACAGCTGACAAGTTTGAGCAGCCATGAGCAAACAGCGACCCTCTGACAAGTCAAAACATTGAGGACTCATGCAAACATCACAATGTGACATTTTGAGACTAATATAAAACAGGTAACGGACATTGAAAATAATATGGTTCGCTTTTCAACAGATTTGCACATAAAACACTGTGAATAGAATTTTATGTAAAGATATGCACTTATTAATAGAACATAAAACTATTTAGTCACGGTGCAAACCATCATTTGCAAATCAAATCAGATAACAAATAAACTTCAGAGGGCAGAATGTGGTGTTTTATTAACGGGAACACTGTCATTACCCAAACCTGATGCAAAGAAGAAAAAGATAATGTGATTTGTAAGCTACTTCTGGCCTGGAAAAATTATCTTCCACTCTAGTTACACCAGCAGCTGCTTGCAAAGCTAGAACCAAACAAGGGAGCTTTTCAGATTTATGGTTACTGACTATTTATCATATTATTATGGTTGGCTAAAACACTATGTTGGTTTGCAATTCCCAATTACATTACTTCCCAAAATACTATAGTTTCAGAATTCTATAATACAGTGCCACTGAAGCAATTCCCCAAAGAAAACTGGTGTGTTTATGTTTTGCACCGTGCTTGCCATGAGTGTAAATAATATAAGGAAACGCAAAAACAGATGCTTTGAATCCCCGGAGGAAAATCACATCTGGTCTGAAGAAGGCATAAAAACATGCAATACGTCCATTGTAATTGAAGCTTTAGATGCGTGCATTGCATGTCTACTTACTGGTAAATCCTCAATCTGAAGTTGGTTCTGTTCAGCACTCTCATGTAATAAGGATATTGGCCTGGTAATAACTCAGCAGTTGCCAGTTTTTTACATTTTTTCCAGTCCAATCCAATTTTGCAGTTGATCCGCATCACTCAAATTATATTGTACGAACAGCTTAGGCCATTTGCTGCCTGAATGTCATCAATGACTAAGAACAAATATTGAGCGAATCTTCCATTTTTCAAGGTTATGGTTTATTGTATTCTATGAACTTTTAGTATTGTTCTGGAATCGTGTCTCTTCACAATTCCATTCCCAGTAATCTAATGAATTATTATTTGCAGGAAGTTACTAGTATTAAAGGAATTATGTTGTAGACTGTTGCTGTTGTTGTTATGTTGTTACATCATTTTAGTTAAAAAAAATCTCATTTTCAGCAAGCAAAACAAAACAAAGGACGAAATAATGTTACTCTGCATTTTAAGCTGTTTAAGCATTAGGGTAACTGGCAACCAGTTTGAAGTTTTTAAATCCACCCATCTATCCAAAGGTCTAATGTACTTCATCCACATAAAAACAAATTGTCCTCCTTGAAGAACATGTGAGTTAATATTACTTTAATTTAAAGGACAATGTTGCCTATTTGAAAACTACTTTTAGACAGCAAGACAGATATAAGAGCACTACTTTTTTATGGTGTTGCATTATTTAGGCCCAAAGTTACCACTGCCTCATACTTCTGTCCTGTCCCCCAATCCTGTCAGTTTGGCTTTATGACTGAACTTGGATTGTGCTGCACAACAGAGGTGTTGAGTTCTTGAAATGCACTGATCGTGTAGGCCTGCAGGCAGTATGTGTTATGCACAACAGCAGCAGTGTATGCCGTAAGGTAACACACATACGCACATATGTCTTAGCACGATCACACCCACACACTTTCAGGAATACACACTATGGCTTGAGGCTCTTTCTCCACGTCAGACTAAGTCTTTGAGTACAAAACCAAGATTATGTGATGTGTAGTCCTTCATTCGTTTTTCGTACAGTTTATCCTCACAAGGGTTGCAGGGATGCTGGAGCCTATCCCAGCCTACTGTGGGTGGCAGGCAGAGGACACCCTGAATTGGTTTAGCAGTTGATTTAAATAGATTCCTCTAAAATGTATTGTGTTTGAATGGTTGTCTGTCTCTGTGTGCGGCCTACAAATAACTGGTGACCAGTCTAGGGTGTTTTCTGCCTTTCGCCCATGGTGAGCAGTGACAGGGTCTAACACTGTGCGACCCTATCAAAGACAGGTGCTGTTGAAGATGTATGAGTGAATGAATATTTTGCTAATCAAATTTCCCATTTATTAAAGTGAATAAAAGTGTCGCCTTTTCATTTCAATGTCCAAATTATTGTGTTGTCACAGGCAAAAACATGAATATATTTGACACTGAAAGACACAGTAAAATGTTACCAGTTTATCATTATATTTCAAATTATCTTATAGTAAAATATTGCATTTAAAATCTTACTGTGGACTTATTTTTTGTATGCATG
Organism: Stigmatopora argus; assembly: GCF_051989625.1. Taxonomy (NCBI): domain Eukaryota; kingdom Metazoa; phylum Chordata; class Actinopteri; order Syngnathiformes; family Syngnathidae; genus Stigmatopora; species Stigmatopora argus. The sequence goes on along the minus strand of NC_135388.1, from coordinate 16,288,540 downwards.
TATTTAACACATGGCTGTTATCCAAAGTCAGGTCAAAGGGAAATCATTTTAAGCAAGAACTTCAGACTTGCTTATCTTCACACTTTTTGTCCAGCTCTTCCAGGTTATCCTGAAGCACAACCAGGACACAAGGACAACCTCAACCCAGCTATCTCCTTGGTCATCCTCCCAGTAGGACGTGCCTGGAAAACCTCAACTGAGAGTATTCTGAGGAAACATGCAGGCCACCTCATCTGGATCCTCTCAATCTCAATCGATTTTAATCTGATTCCTTCTCCAATTTATGTCTCTGCGCCTTAAGATTGGCTCACAGTCAGTTTTGGGTGAACCCTCTCTTCTGCTTCTCGTCAGATGGGATAAACAACACAGACTATATAGATTACCAGAACACTTAAATACATAAAAAGTTAAATCTGGAATTCCACTGTCATATGAGCTAGCTGTGCTTTGTTCAGATTAAGACGGGTTTGCTTTGTAGTTACTGCAGCTAATTTGGTACCCATTTTTTATTGCCTGAATGAAGAACGGAAAAAAGACTCGAGTACCCTTAATAAGCGCCGGAGAAAAGTACTTCCAAGGGAGATGTTATTAGTCCAATATCCAAGAGCCACAAAGGCATTAGTGTCTTGGGATGAATCTGAAAAGCTCTGTGCCTCGCTCCATCTGTGTGTAGCTGAGCAGAAAATCCCATGTCATGCCATTTTGCTGTAAAATAATTAAAAATCCATATCTATAGTTACAGTGAACATGCTATACCAACAAGACCATAGTGCACTTGCTTGTGGGCACAAAATTGCACCTCTGTCATTGAAATACAATCTTGCCTCACTACCTCCAGTTAGGGTGACATATTGTCATTTTCCATAACGTATTGGGTATTTCTGCATAGAATCTTTAATCAACATAATATACACACTGTCAAATGTCAAATGTGAGACTCTTTCTCATTCAACTGAAAGCGGAAAAGTCTTAAAACCTATGACTACAGGGGTATAAACTATGGTGGTAATTGTCCCTTGTTGAAGAGTATATTTACAAAAACAATAAAGAAGAAAATATGCAGAACATTAAAAATATAATATTGGGATAAGGGGTATTTTGCAGGACATTCTATATATTCATATAGGTTCTTTAAAGGTATCAAATGTGTTTTTTCAGAATGATATCTATGGATTCAACCTTAATCAATCACCTCCGATCGTCTGGCCACAGATTCAGGGTGTACTCCGCCTCCAGGCCAAAGTCAGCTGGAATAGGCTCCAGCACCACGCGCGACACTTGTGAGGATAATCAGTTCAGAAAATGAATGAATGCGAGTGGTTTGCGCAACTGCCTCACAGCTCTGGGGTCCTGGGTTCAAATCCAGGTCATGTCCACCTGCGTGGGTTTCCTCCGGGTACTCCTGTTTCCTCTCATATTCGAAAAACATGCACGGTAGGCTGATTGGACACTCTAAATTGCCCCTAGGTTTGGGTGTGAGTGTACATGGTTGTCCATCTCCTTGAGCCCTTCGATCGGCTGGCCACCGGTACAGGGTGTCCCCCGCCTCTGGCCAAGAGTCAGCTGGCATAGGCTCCAGCACCCCCCTTAATGAGGATAAAGCGGTTCAGAAAATGAGAGGAAGAGAAAATTATGTAATGAACTTGATAAACTGTTGAAAGTTCTGTTTTAGGAATTGAGCAGCAATTATGTCAGTAATGCTTGTTCTTTCCTTGTCCTTCCCCATAGATAGCCACTTTAATCACAAAAATCCGAAAGAATAAACTCCTCTGTATTCTAGCAGCCATAGTGAAAACTGAATTACTATAGGGCTATTGCCAAAGAAAGCAGTTGAATGTCTACCAAGCTGTTTGCTGCCTGGAGCCACAATTCCATTTAGACTACTAGGTCATATGAACTGACTATCAGAGATGAAGGATGTTTGTAAATTGTAAATTTTGTTGGCAAGTTAGACCGAAAAATATCACCCATGCAAAAAATAATTTAAAAAAAAAAACAGGAGGTCAAAACTCTCTTTACAGATCCTCCACTGGGTCTCATAACATCTAGGGGTAACTGACCAACGCATCGCATGACCTCCATGATTCAGTGACCCTGCGGACATGTTTGGTTTCTGCTTGAAAAAGGGTTTCCATCAAGACGATGGCACTTAGAAATACATTTTAGAGGTGACTAGGAAGAGTGTAAAAAGAGACTTAAAGTGGTATTGCCGACTCTCAGCATGCAAACCTTTTTCTCCACACAATGTCTGCTGTCTGATCGCAGAGTGGTCACGATCTGAGTGCTTTTACACGTGGACGCATGCATGGTCTTTCAAAATAGGCTTTTTAAAGATTAGGCACAAAATGTAAAAAAATGGGTAACTTTCCTCAAAGGGAAGAAGATATGGTTGCAGTTTGTTGTGTTAGAGCAGGGGTCTCGAACTCAATTTACCTGGGGGCCGCTAGAGGCCGAGTCTGGGTGAGACTGGGCCGCATCAGGATTTCCACAAGAAAAGCACTGATAAAACTTTCCAACGTTATCAAATATCTTTATTTTTTAACAAAAAATAATGAATTAAATAAATTAACTTAAAGATGAATAAAAAATAAATCAATCAGTAATATAAAACCAAATAATACTAATGAGCATACAGTAGATATACACTGGCTGGCTAAGTAGAGAAAATGAATTATTTTTATTCCGTTTCAAATGTCTGTATTAACAGCTCTTTAACCTTTAACTTTCTGAACTTGAATGGAACATTGAACATGAAATATTCTGAACACGGCTTCTTTTGCCTCCTCCTTGCTGCTAGAGACCTGGCAGCGCTTCTTCTCACATAGTCACATTTGGCTTGAGGGAGGAAGCAGTGGAGACCCTCAGTAGAGCTTGAAGATGCTCATCAGTAAGTCTGGACCTGTACTTGGACTTATTGAAGTTCAAGGTGGAGAAGAGCTTCTCACACAAGTATGTGCTCCCAAAAAGGCACATGGTCCGCTTGAACCTTCAGGAAAGTTCAGGGAAGCTGGGGGTCAACTCTCTCAAAAATTGCCCAAGCTTGTCTGCTTCTCCACTCACCTCCCTGAACTTGGCTTTGAGTGCAGAGTTGCACTGCAGGTCAATGAGCTCCATTTGAAGCTCAGGAGGGGCATCTTGCACATCAAAGGAGAAGGGGTCCGCAAAAATGTGAAATGTGGCTTTGTGTGTCTTGAAGTCTGCAAATCTGTGATCAAATTCCTCCTGTAGCTTCGAAATGGCCTCAACATACTTCTCACCACTGAATGGTGTGCCTGCATCCACGAGAGCCTTGCATGCTGGGAAATGGCAAAGGTTTGTCTGAGAGAGCTGGGCTTTCCATAACACAAGTTTAGTGCAGAATGCTCTCACGTTGTCATAGGCAGCACTGACAAGTTGCCCCTGGCCTTGTAGCTTCTTGTTCAGTACATTAAGCTCATGTGTGATATCAACAAGAAAAGCCAAGTCCATGAGCCATTTGGGATCACTTAGCACAGGATCAATCAACTCACAAACGGCGTAGCTAGCTTTGACTGCTGCATTACTGTCTTTGGTAGCCTTCTTGAAGAGATCCTGTTGCCTCAGAAGACGTGTTTTAAGACTGGCAACCTGGTTGGCTCTCTCATCTCCCTGGTATTTTTCGTACTCCTCAGCATGTCTCATAGTACAATTACCTTTCAAATTGTATTCCTTGTGCACCGCAACTTTTTCAGTGTAAATGAGACACGTCGGGGTGCCCCTGTGTTCAACAAAGAAATATTGCACTCCCCACTTTTCTTGAAACTGTCTGTGCTCATCACCGACCTTTCTCTTCACGGCAGGCTTTGAAAGAGACATCTCTGGGGCTCTGTAATATGTTTTTCCACTTGGAATGAGTCTCGGGTTGATCTTTCACATTCAGTCGCGCGGGTTTGTGGCGCATGTGCACTTTCGCTCTCCGTTTCAATCGCGGAGATGGCTACAGACACTGACACAGGCTGGATCACGGATCATAGCGCCTCATTCAGTTCTATGCTGAGAGCAGCGGAGGAGTGTGCGCGCCGAGCGGAGTGATCGGCCTCACGGTTTCTCCTCCGCCCAGCTGATTGGAGGAATGAATGAGTGAGTGAGCGAGGCACTGGACAGCCCGGCCGATGTCCCGCCCTCCAGAGCCGTATACCTCACCGTGATTGGTTCATTCAGCTCCGAACCAAAGTTCCCTCTAATTTTTTGTTGGTCTGAGCAGAAAGACAACCTCCCTGAGCGCACTGAGTACCAGTGTGAGCGACATCATCGGTACTCGGATGATTCGCTTAAAGACGTTTCGCCGACGGACGTTTGACAGACGGGCAGGTCGCCGAATGGACGTTCCACCGAACGTTCATTCGGCCGAACGGAGGTTTCGCCGAAACGGGATTCGAACGCTCGCCCCGCCGGATCGTGTGTGTACAAGTTTTTCAACCTCGGCCCGCGGGCCATATACGGCCCGTTAGGATTTTTAATCCGGCCCGCCGCCGGTGTTTTCCAAATTATAGTAAAAATCAATGTTCGTCTACCATCAATGGCAGTCCGGGAATAAGCACTCTTGGGCAGGCAGATGTAGCAGAACCGAGCCGTAAAATGACAGCAATCGGGTCAAATCCATCCTAAAACAGCATTTAATGATTAAATACAAATACTGGATGATATCGCGATGGAGGCAAAAAAACGTCTATAGACGTCCATTCGCCAAACGGCTCAAAATGCTCTCAAATTCGGTCAAATCCAGCTGAAAACAGCGTTTAATGATTAAATACAAATACTAGTATTTGTATTTAATCATTAAACTAACAAATACTAGTACGACCTGTCCGTCTGTCAAACGTCCGTCGGCGAAACGTCTTTAGGCGAATCATCCGGTCACGACATCATCATTGCTCGCTATCGGCACACCAGTATCACACCTGCCACAAGCAGGTGCATGTCAATGTTCCCTCTAATTTTTCATGTAAAACATGCTGTAAAACAAGAAAAACATGAGTGGACAGAGCTACTGCCACTGGCTGCCACTTAAACGGCGCCATCATGGGGAAAGGGATAAAAAAAAAAAAAAAATAAATAAATTAAAAAAAAATCGATATTTCATATTAAGACGGGGGCCGCAAATTATTGTCCCGCGGGCCGCAGTTGGCCTGCGGGCCGCAAGTTTGAGACCCCTGTGTTAGAGTGATCAATCAGCCTACCATGCATGTTTTGGGGGCGCTGGAGGAAACAGGAGTACCTGGAGAAAACCCACGCAATCCCAGGGAGAACATGCAAACCACTTTTCCACCAGGCCGCGTTTTGGGGAATATTAGGCACATTTAAAATCATTTTTTCCCCTAAAATTGATAGTGTGCCTTTGCAAACAATGCATTTTATGTATGAATTCTCGTTGTGCTCAATGATCTCAGACCTATATTTTCTCAAGCATAACTGCATTTTACTACTCTGTTAAGTGCTCAAGACAGGCATTCATAATTCATCAAACCCATGAATAAAACAACAAATGAATAATAATTAAATCAGTAAAAAAACAATAACTGCGATGTTAAAAACTCAAAAATCAAATGCAACACACTGATGCACTAGTACACTTTATCATTCATATTGCATATTATTTATGAAAATAAACCTTTCCATTAATTGTTTGGAGTTTAACAATATCTGAAACCCCGGTTTACAACTGACGAGGCTACGTCTGCAGTGAGATTCATCAGGTACTTTACAATTCATTCAAGCTGTTGACTAAAGTTTCGAAAACCAAAACAAAACTTTGTCAATATAAACGACGTCCCCCCTCACATATCTGATTTGTTTACCCACTGGGGCCTGCTCATTGCTTGCACTTTTGCAGTTCCAACTTTGCCTCTGTAGTCTACATCTAGACTTTTTTCACGATATTCTTTTATATGTTAAGTTTGCTTCTTTTTGCTTCTTTTTGTTGGAATTAAGTAGATTACACAATGACCAGACATATTTCAAATCAGCACAGGCTATAGAGACGTATGAGTCCTTGATTGTGGTTTGGCATTGACCAAGAATATTGCTTTCTTTTGGAGGACCGTTTTTACCTGGCAGCACGGTGGTTACCATGTCAACCTCACAGAGATTGAGGGTTGGGTTCTGACCTCCCTGTGTGGAGTTTACATGTATTCTCTCTGTGCCTGCGTGGGTTTTCTCCAGCTACTCTGGTTTCCGCCCACAGTCCAAAAACATGCATGGTAGGCAGATGGAACACACTAAATTGTCCCTAGATATTAGTATGAGTGTGAGGGGTTTTTTCGTCTCCTTGTGCCCTGCAATTGAATGGGATAGGATTCACCCTTTGTGTTACGCTCGGCTGTGCGGGGAGAGTGGTTGGAACCAAATGCAGGGAAGCAGGCGGACACGGGGAGTGAGTGTGCACTAATGAAACTTTAATACTTTGGAAGGTTCTCAAAACAACAAAGACTTACATATAAAAAACGGGGAAAGTGAAAAACTAAGGACTGAAAAAAGCAAACCAAACCAAACCTTGCATGGAAGACGCCGGGGGACGAGAACTGGGAAACATACATAAACATACATGAACATACATGAACATACATGACCACCAGATACAGGGAGAACACGAGATGATCCGACAAGGACTGACAAATACACAGGGTTTATATAGACAGACATGGGTTGAAGAGACAATCAGAAATACCTGGGTCACACGGCAGCGAGCAGGAGATACACCAGGGTCGGCTGGAACGGCAGGTGAACTCAATGGGCAATCACAAGGACAGGTCACACAGGAAAAAAAAACGAGACAAAACCAATCCCTAACACTTTAAAACAGAAGATTTGATACACCCACAATGTCTCTTTGTTTTCAGGGTTATGACTCCTTTTTATGCAACATGGCGTGCGGAGCAGCAGAGGAGTTAAGAAATAAAAATAGCTCTGAATGTCAGCAGGGGTTTATGATAGCCAGATCCCTAAGAACTACCATAAATTTCTTTATGCGTCTGTTATAATATAGTATAGATGAAACTGAAAGCTGATTCATAATTACAATTCCACTCGGAACCTGTATTTTATGGACGCTGAATGGACATATTTGCTACTCCATCCTCACATTAGTGCTTCTTGAAGCATCTGGATGTAACGGTGATGAAAGAGGATCACATTAAATGGACAATGGCATTCCTTTCAGTGATATACAGTATGCAGGATTATGCATAAACACAGACAGAGATGGTGATCATCCGGATTTGATGCATATTATTGTCTTCATCCAATGTTAACTGGTAGATCATTTTATTGCATATACCAAATACCTCACAAATTGTACCATCACATTTTGTAAAAATAAATAAATAAATAAAGGTTTAATTTCACACTTGAGTGGGTGGGTGGCATACAAACTATTGTTGCACAAACAGGTACATTATTCATTAAATTTTCCCATTATTTGATTATCTAAACTTTACACAAGCTTTAGTCTTGCTATTTTTTGTTTCACGGGTGATTTCCGCTGAATGTGAGCTGTTTCAACCCATAACAAGCACTTCTATCACTTAGTCCATGTAAACATTCACCCATTAACAGAAACTCCGTGTTTTGAAGGACATGAGGCCGAGGTCAGAGCTCCCCAGTCCAAATCCTGGATTAGTTTTTAATCCTTAACGGTATTTCTTTCTCACCCCCTGCTACTATTGCTTTTCAGGAATCTGCCTACGTTATGACTTTTCAAAGGAAGGCAGTTGAACAGAAAGATAGAGTCCTCACTGGAGTTCATGGGCGTATGAACTAAGAAAATGAAAGAACACCATGCCATCTCTGTCCTAGAACATCTATTTTAGTGTATAATGTAAAAAAACACACACATTTGCATATAATAATGTTTACTGTGCATGAGTTTCTTTTGGTTACAATACGTAAACAGAAAGTTATTGAATACCATAAAAATGAAAAGTTTTGGTAAGCCACTTTGTTTGTTTAAATCGAAACAATATAGGTATCGACAATTTGCTAAATTAAACAGCATGGTATTTTGTTAGTTTTACTGAAGTTATTGCAGTTCCTAATCTTTTTTTTACATTGTGGATGTTTAATTGAACATGGTTAATGTCATTCACTTAAAGTAATAAACCACAATCCTATGATCCTTCATTTAAATTATGATCATAGTATCTGAAAGTAATCTATTTTAATATGCTAGTGCTTCATACACTAAAATTCAAGCTATTGGTTTTCCACAAGAGCTTCAAACAAAGCTTTGATTGACAGTCTTTGTTGAGCATCCAGTTATTACATTCATCACCGTATAACCATCTCACTAATTACTGTGTCACTGTCACTGCCATCTTGGAATTCACTCCTGAATCTTAATTTGCACAAAGGGAAATAATCAAGCTTGCCTGGTGCGCCTGAATTTCCAAATCATTACATGCAAGTACGTACTTCTTTATCTAAATGTAGTGTCTGTCGAAATAGGACATGGTGAATATGTCACATGAATGGTGTGTTTATTGGTTTACATGTACACGTGGTACACTGTCCTGTTATGGCATAGTAAATTATACCAATAAAAAGCATCAAAATCACTGTTGGATTGATGCATTGAAAACACTCCCCAAGGAAAGATGATGATCTTTAAGGCTGAGCTTGTGTGTATGTGAGTGTGAGGGGATGGAGTGCATGTGCCACAGTATTTGTTATGGAAATGACAGAGAGAAAGAGTCTGCTTATGTAAAATCACAATGGTGAAGCTTTATTAAATTGTTCTTGTTGTGTTAATACGTGGAAGAGCAATCCGTCCATCTGCCACTCCTTTCATTCATCTATTCATCAATTTTTTATTCCCTTTACCCTCGTTAGTATCACAGATGTGCTGAAACCCAGGGGCAGAAATTCAAGGGGTGCTGGCGGTGCGGCCTCACCCAGCAGTTAAGAGGGCGTGGTTGTAGGAGAGGAGCGTATCAAGGAAATATAAGATGATGTTTAGAGCGATACTTTAGTACAGTGGTCCCCAGACTATTCCAGAAAGCGTCGCAGTGGGTGTGAGTTTTCGTTCCAACCTGTAAAAGGAAACCTTTCCACCAATCTGGCATCCTAGAAGTGCAATTAGTGGACTGTAGTCAGGTGCTTCTTTTTTCATCAGAAACCTCATTGGTTAAACTGTTTGTGTTGGATCGGTTGGAACAAAAACCTGCACCCACAGCGGCCCTCGAGGATCGGTTTGGAGACCTCTGCTTTAGTGTTTCAGTGTCAAAATAGGTCAGTCAGTAACCCATTCAAGCACATATTCACACAGCAGTCCCCTTCTCTATAATCAAATTTACTCTCTATTTGCACTTAATTTTAACTCTTTACATATATAGGACTTCAAAATCTTCTTTCATTTCCGTTTTCGTTCGAAGACCATCTTTGTGAAGCTTTCCTCTATATAAGAAGAAATAGCTGCATTGTGTCTTTTTTATTTATTTTATTACTTTCACAACTTGAATGTGAATATTTTAGTGTACTGCGGCATGCTAGAATCCCCAGTGTTTTTTTTTCTCGTTAAACCCATTCCTTTGCCTCGTGGGTGTTTATGATTGGGTTTCTTCAAAGAGTGATAGAATGTACAGTAGATTTAGATGTTCTGTTTAACTGCATAAAGTATCACTTTTAAAATATATACAGTTTTATGCAGAAAACACTGCAGCAAAAGCATTGGATTCGTTTGCTCAACCCATGATGTACAATAGTGAATACTGACTTGCTTTTTTCTGCATATGAAATCTCCAGTAACGTTATTTTGGTTTACAGTGAAACATATTTCTCTTCTCCCACAAGGCACATGGGGGACTGCATGCAATTCTTTCTGTGCTTTAGTGTGACCAAATAACCATAGCTGTAGTGTTACAAGTGGTATTATCAGCCTCACTTGAAAGATTGCTGTGAAACAATTACAGAAATGAAGAGTAAAACAGAGTGCTTCCTAACGTGAAGGGAAACCCATGGGAAAAGCAAACAAGGGGGTAAAATTGATATTATTATAAAAGACTCCATTGGGGTATTGCCAACAATTTGCAGAGAACAGATGTCACAATATAGAAAATAACAGTCCTGGCAATATTCATTTATTTATCCATTCGTTTATTCATGTTCTGTGCCGCTTATCCTAAAAAAGATTCACAGGATCGCTGGCTCCTATCCCATCTAACTATTGGCAGTAGGCAAGGCTCATCCAGAAGAGGTTGCCAGCCAATCGCAGCGCAGAACGACACAAACAAGCAATCACGCATACACTTTCGCCTACGGATAATTTGGAGTGTTCAGTCAGCCTAACACACGTTTCTGGGATGTGGGAGGAAACCACAGTTCCCAGAGAAAACCCAGGCATTATATGCAGAATATGCAAACACAACACAAGAAGGCTGGAACAAGGATTCATCCCTTGTTCTCAGGACAGATAAGGCAGATTATTGCTCCCAATGTTTTATTGTTACTACCACAGTTGAATCAATTAAAAAATAATTATAATAAGAAATTGCACTTCCACCACAAACTGCTAACTAAAGCAAGAAATCAATGTGCCGAAGGATTGTTGAGTGTAACACTTCTCTAAAGATTCCTTGTTCACAATTTAAATGGTTTTGATTGTCATTTTTAATGGATTTTTAATGCTAGTTGTATAACACGAGGGGAGAATAAATAACTCTTACTAAGGCAGAACACGTTTATTAACATTTTTTACAGCACGTGACATTAAAATAAAAAAGGAAATGCATGTTCGAAGAAGTCATTTAAAAAAAAGACACGCATCTTCACAATTCTCAACTACCATGTGAGCTAATAAAATGATGAGTCTATACCGTTATTTCAAATGAGAAACTGCATTATTCATGATGATAAATAGCCAATGCAATAGCCAAAACCATTTTAAAAAAATATTTCAGAACCACCACCATCCGCTTAAACTTTCAGACCTTTTTTTGCAAGTCTCGCTTATGAACCTTTTTGTTGCAAGTGTGGGATGAGCAATCCAAGCAGATATGACAGCTTGCCGGCTCTGTCTGCAAATGTCAATAGTCCTATGGCGTCTCCATATCCTCAGTACTTTCTTACATCAACTTTTATACTATGAGTGAGGGTAGGGCTGTCTTACTCCAGCTCTTAAACATGATGTGCACCTCAGACATTCTGGTATATGCAATACAATAGTGTTGCTCAGTTATGGTTTGTGGAGAAAAAAATGTGTAAAACTGAGGGATCCGTCCATTTCTTAAACATCTGATTTCTTGCTGCATGCTATTATAGCTAAATTGAGTGGTGGGTTAGACCATGGACTGGTCACCAGCCAATCAATTTAACAGCATATGCAACAATTTAGAGCTCATAATGAAACAATCTTGCACATTTTGGGTAATGTGGAAGCAAGACAGGGAACATTCAGAAAACCAATTCAAACCAATGAAGGGTAAAAGGGTTTACTGTCATGTTTTGAGTCTGAAAAGGTCTTATCTCTACTACCAAAAAATAATTTGGTGTGGTCTGTGTCATTCATGAAACCGGAGTACCCGGAGAAAACCCACCCAAGCCCAGGGGGTACACGCGAACTCCACACAGTGAGGATCAACTTGGAATCAAACTCTCAACCCCCAGAACTGAGAGTTATGAGAGTTAAACTAAATATGTTTGGATATCTACATATTCATTATTAGCTATTCATTCATTCATTCATTTTCTGAACCGCTTTATTCTCACTAGGGTTGCGGGGGTGCTGGAGCCTATCCCAGCTGACTTCAGGCCAGCGGCAGGGAACCCCCTGTATCGGTGGCCAGCCGATCGCAGGTCACAAGCAGACAAACAACCATTCTCACTCAAATCCATACCTAGGGGCAATTTAGGGTGTCCAATCAGCCTACCATGCATGTTTTTGGAATGTGGGAGGAAACCGGAGTACCCGGAGAAAACCCATGGAGGCCCAGGAGAACATGCAAACTCCACACAGATGGATCGACCTGGATTTGAACCCAGGACCCCAGAGCTCTGAGGCCGACGTGCTAACTACTCAGGCCGCCGGGCCGCCATTAATAACTAATGTATTCCAATTGTGTAGAACCAGCCAAGAAAATAAAAATCAACTCAAGTGAGTTTATTGTATGGGATAATTTGGGAATTATGTTTGTCCTAATATTTTATCTCACATCTATGAAGAAAACATTGAAGACTTCCATATTTGGGATTTGTCCAGATACGGCTTCTTTTACATTTCAAACACATTCGGTAATAAATATTGCAAGATTCAGAAATGTAAAATGCTGTGGTAAGAATTTTTGTTCTTGGAACTAACTTTAGATTGATAGATAAACAAAAAAGTTACAAACTATATAATACTACAATATCGTACCAATGCTTTTTTGTATTGATTGTTTCTTTCATTCCATGCGTCGTTCCTTGACGTATGAATGTGCACCAAAAATAAATAAATCTGATCACTTCACCTCCTGCTCAGTCTCTTTGTGCACTAAGTCTTTATGGATGAGGGGGTGGGAAACCTCATAGCATGAATCATTAAAAGATCTGAAGAGGAAAATAGATCACTGCAGATGCACCTGCAAATATAACAGTGTGCAGGAAAAGAAGAGAGAGTGGGACAGATGAGAGGGGGCGAGGAGATTTTCTTCCTCTCAGAAGAATAGCCTTCTGACTTGTTTTTAACAGTATCTCTTCTTTTTCTGTTAATTTGCTGCAGGGGGTGAATGGCTCAGCTCACTGTAGCTTTATTTGACTCCTGATTGGATTTTTTTCCCCATCGTTTACTCGGTGAACAATAGTTGCCAAATTCATAGTGCTTTCTATAAAAGACATCAAAGGTGGCACTCTGTGGGAGTATGTAATGGGTTCGTTGCAGGAGTAAATGCATTTTTTTTGCACATATTGCATCCTTGAGGCAAATTGCATTGTACCTTTGTCCCCCCCTCAGCTACACATGAAACATTTTGGGCTGCTAGGTGGGCTTTCTTTATTTGGAAAACAAAGAACTTTACTTTAGAAAATTACAATCTGAATGGTTTAAAATCAAATTTCGAAACATGTACTTTTGCACATTTGTACATTTGTACACTACTGTGAGATTCATTAGGGCGAAATGCTGAAAACATTCTAGAGTGGTTATCAGCCAGCTGTATGGCACACAGAGACAATCATGACCATTCGGATTCACAATCATACATCACCAGCGGGAATCGAGCCCACGCCTGCCCTCTACACTATCAAGCTGCTACTTTGAGATTGCTTAAATATTTCTGCTCAACATTTATCAGCTCTCCAAGTGGGCATTTTGAGAACAGAGGTTACATTACCAGTCATGAGCCGCCCTTTGGCTTTAGATGTGAAGGGGGTGGACCTTTTGTAATTATTTCCTCCATCTTCGTGGTTCAACAGATACTTGATTTATACTTTGATGTGAATTGCAGTCATTAGATTTTGGTGTAATTAGAACTGTGTTAACTCCATCTGTTGTGACATAACATTAGGGTCAGTGTGACCACTCAAAAAGTCAAATGTAACCAACTGTCTAGACTCTAGAGTATCCATAAAAAAGGGAAAAATAAATTCCTCATCAGAAATGACAGCATTTTAAAAGGATTTTAATTCATTAATATACAGTACATTACATTGAACATTTGTGTTGTGTTTATAGAGCAGCGACAAGAAAGTTACAGTTCTGATCGAGGCTGACTGTTTCTTGCAAGTCTTCATATATTAGTTCCTTTGAATGATGCTAAAACTTTTGTATATAAGAAAAGAAAAAGCAGTGATATTGCAGCTGTAACACCTTTACTTCCTAGGACAACTTAATTGCTGCTGAGTCTCAACCATTAAAACCTTGACTAGGGTCGGGATTGCTACACTGATTTTTTTATCAAGAAGAAAAGAACCCTCAGCCATGTTTCTTGGGGCTTATTATCCTTTGTGTGACAGACTTGTAATTTGATGCAAACTAGTTCAGGGGCCATGTAGCCACCTCAAAGTACCAGTTGATTTTATAACAATGTAGTCTGTGCCATGTTTACTTCTTTTTTTTCACAAGTAAATGTGTCTTAGGTCATTTTGCTGCATCTCATTTCCCTCTTGGTAGCTCTGGCGTGGTCATGTGAAAGCTGTAGCTCTATCGATCGCAGTAAAAATGGCCTCCAGACTTGAATGTGGCACTGAACCAGTAGCACATATCATTGTTCTGTATTGATTACATTTTCTACCCTACACAACCTTTCTGTGCTTGTTTATTCATGCTCTCTAGTGTGTTGTCAGAGGACAGCAGTTACTGGTTGGACACACTGGATGAGCATGTGAGAGCAGATTGTGAGAACCCACAGGTCCCCTGGGCAATATAAAGACATGCATTCCCTGTTGTAAGTAATTATCTGCGAGGGATTGTAAACATGAGCATAATAAATACTAATAAAAGGATTTTTGGTCAAAATAAACTTTTTCCGGTGCATCGCTATCTAAGAATTATTTACTGATGCTTCTTATGCATTTTTATTTTTTATTTTTTTACTAATAAACATATACATTCAACTAAAACTGATTGCAGTTTCTAATGAATTGTCTTGATTTCCACTCAGAAATGACCACCCTTTGATACATTAGCATAACAAAAGACGATTTGCAAATAAATAGTATTGCTATCCTACAAAAGTAGTATATTGTATCTCATTTTTGAATACATGATGAAACAGGACCATTATCGAAAAACCTTTGGGTTGGTCTCATCTCATCTAATTTTCTGAACCAGTTTATCCTAACTAGGCTCACGGGGGGTGCTGGAGCCTATCCGAGCCAACTTCGGGCCATAGGCGGGGGACACCCTGAACTGGTGGCCAGCCAATCGCAGGGCACAAGGAGACAAACAACCATTCACGCTCACACTCATACCTAGGGGCAATTTAGTGTCCAATCAGAATACCATGCATGTCTTTGAAATGTGGGAGGAAACCGGAGTACCCGGAGAAAACCCACGCAGGCCCAGGGAGAACATGAAAACTCCACACAGGTGGACTGGCCTGGATTTGAACCCAGCTCCCCCACTATGAGATATCTATTGTTATGAAATATTGATATCTACTATATAAAATAAATGTAACTGTTAATGGAGATCTCTGTAAACGCAAACAAACTAATGGCCCAGGGGACTATCTTCTTTATGTAATATGAATAAATACACGCCTTATCCTTTTATTATAACTAAACGTTAAGTATATCCTTGGTATTTAGACTAAGTGCCTGGATAAAGTATAGCTGCATAATTAAAGCGACCAATGTGTGTCTTTTAACTTCCTATGACCTGTTGTCCACATGTGTGGACATCTCATTTTTGGTTATCAAAGACTACAAGGTTAAATTTTGGACTACAAGGGCCTGACCATTCACGCTCACACTCATACGTAGGGGCATTTTAGAGTGTCCAAAAAGCCTACCGTGCATGTCTTTGGAATGTGGGATGAAACCGGAGTACCCAGAGAGCGCAGGCCCACGGAGAACAAGCAAACTCCACGCAGGTGGACCGACCTGGATTTGGACCCATACCCCCCACTGTGAGGCCGACGCGCTGGCCCGCCCCATTGGGTTGGTACTTAGCACAAATGCATAATTGAAAAACATTTCGGTGTAATATATCATGCTGGTAGAGTTTCAATTGTTTTATCATTACATGAAGGAAAGGGACATTTGAAATATATACTGCAGCCTAATTTTATCCCAAAATTCACCTAAAATAATTGACATGTAATTGGGTTTTGTATCCAATAAACAATAACTGATTTTAATTTATTTGGAGTCAGATTTGTTCCACTACTCTCTCTATATTTAAGAAGTTCCCTTTTTATTTTCATATATTGCCATGTTTTTTTGACATGAACATTAATGATTTATAGGATCATCCATCCCGACAGGGATTAAGTGATTCACTTGTACTCTATCCTCCTACCATTCCCAAAATTTTCATTTTAATGTGCTCTGTACAATGTAGAACACTTTAAGGGTTGCCAATCGGCTGTTAAGCATTTTAGACATTCAAGTACTCAAGTCAACGAAAAGTATTGGTTCAGTTCATCCTTCCAAAAATTGGCTAAATGGGTTTGACTTAAGAAGTATGAAAGTGATGTTAAAAACATCTGACAAGGCTGGGGCATTAGAGCTTGTTATTGAGATCTGTACACGCTTGGATTCATAAATGTTATTGAACAGTTTTTCATCAGTGATCTGTGAGTCAGCTCAGGTTTTTAAAATCATCTGGTTCCAGTTCTGGTCTCACTTCTCAATGTGAACTTAAAAAAGGGCTTAACGACTGCCCATTGTTTTAGTTACTACCGTATTTTGCCGTTTAATTATTTTAATATATGTTTAATTTGGTTTATCACAAAGACTAACAATGATAAAATGGCGAAGTAACACAAAACGGCCTAGGTTTTGAATCATTATGATCTTCTGTACTTATGCAGATTCTCTCTAAGGACGGACTGTGGCTTGGCCAAAACCATGAACAGAAATAATGGTTTAGATAATGGATCGATGACATTTTGAAAGATGGCTTAGTCTCATACCCATGGGTTTATGCCAGTTTTCAATAGTTTATGCATTCTTTTTGTTTAGTACACTTTCCAGTGCAACCCACTATCTTTTCTTATCATCAGATTTGGGTTTAGTGTAGGTTTTATTCTGGCATTTGTTCTTTTGTACATCACACCAGCATATAATCAGCATTTTATTAAGAGAGGCATGGAGCCTGGAGCCTAAGGATCTAAGACTGAAAGTAACGCAACCTTCCACATTCTCATATTCACCCATATAGGTACATTTCAGTTTGCAATTATTGGATTGGATTGGATTGGATAACTTTATTCATCCCATATTCGGGAAATTTTGTTGTCACAGTAGCAAGAGGGTGAGGATGCAGAAATAGGAAAGGCATTTTAGACATAAATAGATAGGTAATAAGTAAGTTAATAAATAAATACATGAATAAATATATAAATAAGCATGTTGCTGAAATATATATATATACATATACACATACGTGTACATACACATACACATACATATATGTAAGCACATATATACATACATACACATAGATGTACATGCATGCATACGGTAGGTCTTAACACTAATTCCAATGCTGTATTGCTTATACTGTAACTGTACTTTCGCCTTAGATCAAGATCAATTCCGACTCATTGGATGTGTGAATGTGAATGGATTTTCCTTTGATGTACATGGCCTACGCATGGGTCTAGCGACCAACTCAATGTGTAGTCGAGATTTTTGCCCTAAGTAAACTGGAATAGATTGCTGTTCCCTGGAACCCCTGGATAAGTGGCATGATAAATGGATGGGTTGAATTATTGTAACATGCATTGTACTGAGTTAAAGATGGCAGCTCTGTTAAGCACGTAACACTGTTTTGGGTAGTTTTGGAAGATAAGATTTTTTTTTTAAGAAAGTTGGATTATTCTGAAAACATTTTAACATGGCAGGTTTTTGTGTCCGCCTCTTCACTTCTACTATTCTCCCTTTGTTAAACAAATAATCCACATTTGTCTTGCCAAAATATGCCTGTTGTCTTCTCAGTTTGCTTGTATTGTGTTGTGTTCCCTTTTCCCTCCTCTTTGGACAACATTTGAGTCCTCCGCTGTTTGCCATAAAGACCAAAATCCACGTCAGTATGCATCTGCATTGTTTTCATATCGAATAGCATTTGTTGAAAATGGGTAAACTAAGACACGATGATATGCTGGTGCAGCTGGCATAATAATAAAAGCATCTTCTATTGACATACCACGTGGTGGATATGATTTTTTTTTCACACCTCAAAATTAACTGCCCCGTCTTATTATCGCCAGCAAATGAACCTGGCACAGCTCACTCTGAGTATAACACCATTTGTTATTCGTAGTACATAATATATCAAGGTTGTGAGACCCTCTTGTAAATATACTTATATGCAAGACTTCATTTTTCTTCCTTTTAATATGGTATTGTCTCAAAGAAAAAAAAAACAATTATTTTCCTTTTGAGCATCTTGATTCATCTTTCCCACGTATATATGTATATATATATATATATATATATATATATATATATATATATATATATATATACTGCAAAGTCTCCTTTTAGTACACCATTATTTCATTATAACCAATCACAACTTGTAAAAACATCCAATTTATCCACACTTTAGTAATCGGTGGAAGGGTTGTAAAGCAAGTAGTGAAGTAGACAGCATAGGCCCAATGTGAGCCCATAGCAGTGTTTGGGAAAATGTGGGTCCCCTGAGAGACCATCTGAGCTCAATTACCAGGAGAATATTGTTGCAAAGGGATGCTGAAAGGATACAGCATCGATCTGTCACAAATTGACAGTGAGAGCGGGAGCTCAGTTGAGAAGGTGCAGAAAGGGGGATAAAATGAAAAACTCATTTTGCTGGATTTTTCTAATGACATCTGATTTGTAAATTAATATAAAGCAAAAAAAAAAAAACTCTGGTAAAAAAATAATAGTTATAGCTGAATCAAAGCTATTGGCGTCTGCGATTTAGATAGCTAAGGATGTTGGTTTTTTCCATACCCTGTCCATAACAATTAAAATAAACCTATTAAAAAGTGCTTTTATCAAGATATCCTCAGCCATAACTTGTGTGTATCAAATCTCAAAAATATATCACTACGCCTGCCCCGCTCCTATTGGATGTATTTGTGACATCCGCGCAGCAACACTCTGAAAATAGAACAATTTTCTCTTTCGGGCCCAACCCCTCCATGCAAAGTCACTCAAGACTTACTGCTCCATCCAAAATGGATGCCAACGCTCATGAACGTGGAGAAGACTTCCTCCCACCTGCGCCGTGAATGGATTGCTAGCAGCAATGTACCCTGGACTTCCGATAGTGTGAAATGGCTCTGGGGATAAACAGGCTTTGCCGGTAGCATAGAATGAAAACAAAAATGTAATTTATGCAGTTTTTGAAAATTAAATGTACCCATTTATTCTCTGGACTTGAATGTGTTGGTTTTTTTTTTTTACTGTTTAGGCCCCAACACAGGCAAAATTGAACTTAAAATGTCTAAATTTGTGACTAGATGAGAATGCGGTGTCGCTCTTCAAAATAAATCATTTTGTTAGAAAATATAAGTGATGGCAAATCAGTCAGGCCGAGCATCCGAGACCCCTTTCAAAATGCAATTAATTACAAGATTAGATCTGCAGGATTCATTTTGATATGACAGCAGCTACTGTGTCAGCAGAAGTATAATCAAGAATTTTTGTGGAGACAGCCCCTGTAGATTGGAAATGATTACCCAGCTGCATATTTTCCAGCTAACATACATTTCCTGCAAGAAACCCAAAAAATTGACTGAATTACATCTTGTATTTGTGCGATGGACTTTAATTTGTCAAGAAGAGTTAGTCAAAGAGTCATTTATTGAGGTATTTATTTTTTGCTTGTTCTCAGCCTGGATTTTTTTTTTAAATTTCATTATGTTCACATTTTAATTTAAACTGCGAAGCAGGCCCATGGTCTCTAACTATTTAGAGTTTTGTGCTCCTAACTGCTCCTGCTGTATAATTTGTATTATACAATTTTAACAACCCATTCGTTGCACTTAAGACATACATAACAGTTTACATACACTTTTTTAGTAAAGTGAAAAACTGATGTTTGACAACATCCAACACATTCTTGTTCATATACAATGCAGCCTATTGAAAATACAGGTGAAACCTCTTGTTAACTGTGCAACCTAATGATCTAATGTTGTTTTACAGTATGAGCAGTAAGGTACAACAAGACTAGTGTCCAAATAATTTTCTTATCCAAAGAACCATTCGCACAAACAAACTCATATTTACGGACAATTTGGAGAGTTCATTTAGAATACCAGGCATTTTAGGGGGGATTTGGGAGGAAGTACCCGAAGAAAACCCATGCTGATGTTGAGTATTTCCTACATTATGTTGTGCTTCTTTAGGTCCTAATGAGATATATGCTTAATCATTAGTGTTTGATGTATAATCATTAGTAAGAATCCACTCCTGCACTGAATGCCTGAGTACTTAGAGAAAACCACACACCCATGGGAAGAACATGTAAGCACTAAACTAGAAGGCCAGAGCCCGAATACACATTTACGGCGCCTGAATATTAATGTGTTTACCAGTCAGCCCAAAATTCACCATACTAATATTTAATCAAAAATCTTTTGGTGCCTACTCTTAGATTGGTCAGGATGAACCAAAACAAATTAAAAGTAGAAAATGTGTATGAACCAACACAGTGTTTGTGTTTAGTTGTAATTAAATGTTGATGTTATGACACTGGTTTTGCTGCAATTGACCAATGACAAGTAGGGGCTTTACCAAAGTCAGTGGGAAAAGGCTCCCGCAATGACATGAGTACAATTACCACAGTTAACATCATGGCTGGATGGCTACTGGCGAATGCAAATATTTTTAGTTTAGTTAAAGCTAGAAAGGTAAAAGTAGAAAAGGTCAAAATAGGCCATTCAATTAATAAAACAATATAGTTAATGGAGCGTGTAAGCATCTATTTGAAATGGCTATTGTCATAAACTAGCAGCCAAATACTCTCTACAGAGTGAATTTGTTTAAAATGTGGTAGACATAATAAAAATTCAGCAATGAGCATTTAAGTGTCCTTGCTCATTGGGATGGGCACAGAGAAAGGAATCTATTGGATGGCAAGGCCAACACCACCAGGGGCCAACAGACAATGGGCGACTTGAGACGGGTGAGGCCCTTGCCCGCCTCCTAACATTAATGTTGCATGCCAACCTAGAGACTGGGAACTGAGAGAATCCAAGGCTCTGTCATTTTGTACCTTTACTGACACTGGAAATATAAATACATGAAAGAACATTGATATCTTTCTTGTGAGTTTTATTTACTTCCCTTTCAAAGATGGATAAACATGCACCGTTGAGATGAGTTCATATGTAACACATGTTAATTTTAACTTATTTTAAAATCTCTCTTTCTCTCTCTCTCTCTCAATTTATTTTCCATTCCCCTGATCCTTCCAAGATGTATTGGGGGTCTTGGAGTTCTGCTGATGAGATGCCACACACCTGGGCTCTGTAATGCAAAACACAATGCCATTTGTTTGATGACATTCTCTGTACTTGTCCCTGTGTTGCAGTTAGGACAGGAATATCCTGGCTCATGACATGTTTGTCAGCCCACTAATGCAAATAGAATATTTTGAAAGTTTAAAAAACCCAAGTCAACACAAATATTACCTGCATTTAAACATTGTCACTCTTTTGTTTAGTATTTAGTTTTTGTGTTTAGAAAAGGTAAATTTATTTACATAGCACTTTTCGACCTTTCAATGGCATTTAGGGACTGAAAACGATGTGACCAAGTTATTTCTTCCCATTAATATACACAAGAAACATTAAAGAAGATGGTTACCATGATACCACCTCATTAGCAAACTAATGATGCAGCATCAGGAGTAACTGGAAGTTCACTTTCATGCTCAAGGATACAGTGGAGGAGAAATAGAGAATTTGGATATTAAATCCACCATCACTTCACAACTCGAGCCGAGTTGTCATGAGTCTGTTTAATCCGGGGGGAACATCAGCCTAGGGCTGAATTTGAACGTTTTCATCTCACCCAGAGAATTAAACAAACCTTACATTAAAAATTGTATACGTAAAAATGAAATGCTTTAAGTTTGCTTTGCTTTGATTTTGTTTTCATCAAGCAAAGTAATACTGTATGCACAGTACGTATTTATTGAACTTGCCAAATGTTGCATTTTTTCCAATTTTATTAATAAAGCATATGCAGAGTATTCTTTCAAACAATTTCCTACCTTGCCTGAAAATTTCACGAGCAGCTCGTTTGTCCATCCTGCCTTGCCGTCAGGTTCGAGCAGCTGCGAGTGATTGATGATTACTTCCGGATGTGTGTATTTAAACACGACTGAATTGGTATTCATTTGTCGGATCGTCCTGCGTGATACAGCATACATCGCTGCAAAGGTACTGTCCTCCATGCTCCAGTTTTGTTTCGTTTTGGGATGTACAAGTCCTTGTTATTTTGTAAGGCGTTATGAGTCATTAAAGTTACTATCATGAGCACAGCTCGTCTCGTCCTCTCCTGCTTCCCCGCTACTGGGTCCAAATCCCTCCGATCGCGCCACGACGTCCCGGCGCGATCGTAACAGAAAAGGCTTAAGATGTTAGTTATCTACCGTATGTATTTTCCAGATTATGCAACTATTTTGACAAATGTGGCATTCCACAGTGAAGGAAAGTAGACAGTATTTTCTAACTCATATTTCATGCTTTGCACTGACAGACAACAGTGCTATATACAGTCGTGTCTTGCTAAGCCCGGGGTCAGCAACCCGCGGTTCTTTAGCAGTATCCTAGTGGCTAAAAAAGGAAACCAATGGGGGAGGAAAATATATAGTTTGTTTTGACATTATTTCTCTAAGCAGACGAACATGACACAAACATTCTTAAGGTTTTCCAATACTGTAAAAAACGTGTGGATGCAACATTAAATTTCAACATTTCTCTCAATGAAGATTTGCGTCATAGCCTGCACCACACGTTTCTATCACCGGGTCGCTGTTATAAACAAACCGGCGACTGTGTGATGGGCAATGGATGCCAAGAGGAAACGAGAAAAATAACAGAGGACGATGGAGGATTCAACTTTTTGTGGACCGAATCATTCGCATTTATTGCCCATATGGAAGGATCGCCTGAATGTTTGTTCTGTAGTAAGAAGTTGTCAAATAACAAAAAGAGTCTTGTGGCACACCTGACCATAACTTACGACACACTGGCCGGGAAACATAATTCTACAGAATGCACTGCAGGGAAAATAAAAATATAATCATAGAGGCCCATTATGTATTTGTAGCCAAAGTACTCATTTTGATGATAGGCTAATATAGCTAATAGACATACACGTGTTATAAGGCCTTTCATTTTTTGCAGCTACAGACATTTGTTTGTTTGTTTTTTGGTTCCAATATGCCTCTTTCAACATATTCGGGTGCCAAACCCTGGCCTGAGCTCTTACTGTCGTTGCTCTAAATCCAAAACATAGTCACATTTGTCAGTGAATAGTTTTTAAAACTTTTGTGGGTTGGATAAAAACTTTCCTTCCGGCTTTTCTTTTCCGCTCCACTTAATTCTGATTTGCAGTCACAAATCATGTAAACAAGTTTATTTTGCAGCCTGTCTACTTGAAATAAATCTCTGCATGCAAGGATGGAACAGTTGATTCTTTGGAATGGAAGGGGAGCATCAAAAAGAGTCACATGGTTAAGAATTTTCACATATTGTAAATTGCCTGTTTGCACTATGTAAACTCATCCTGTGGTTGTAGGTAATAAAAAACTGTTTGCTTATCAATATGTGTGAAGTGTATTTCTTCATCTCATCTCATCTAATTTTCTGAACCGCTTTATCCTCATTAGGCAATTTAGAGTGTCCAATCAAACTACCGCCATGCATGTTTTTGGAACGTGGGAGGAAACCGGAGTACCCGAAGGAAACCCACGCAAGCCCGGGGAGAACATGCAAACTCCACACAGGTGGACATGACCTGGATTCAAACCCAGGACCCCAGAGCCATGAGGCCGACGCGCTAAACACTCGCTCCACCGGGCCGCCGTCTTATATTAGTATAATCTATAATTTAACATTCATCATGTTTTGATTTTAACCTTTAATAGTTCAATTTGAATCTCGTTATATTCATATAAATTTTTCTCTCTGAATATTACATTGAATGACTTCTTGCAATTTCCCGCAGCACACCTGACCATTGCTCACAGGGTCATATACTATTCTCACCAATTAGTCATGAAACTGAGAGTGTGATTTTAAACTAATGTTAGCATCAGTGTGAAGATTTAAATATCTGGCCATCCATATATTGAAATGTGTAAATAAATAAGATGATTACTGTTAGTGTTGGTTATGCTTATTTATTCCTGGAGCTCAGTCATATTTAACTCTGGCTTACATTACAGTAAATGTATTTTAGATGGAAGGACAGCATTTTTTTTTACATGTTTAGAAATTATGACTAATCGTTCAGGTTTTCTTCTATCCAGATGTCGATATTTTATCAATGTGATATTTTGCCACCACCTAGTGGACATCCATTGTGAGTAATTTTTTAACAGTGAGTGTGCCTATCGATTTATTGGTGATCTAAATCTTTGAAAATATAAAACTTTGCAATTACATGATCAGTTTTATTTTTTAAATACAGCTATTACAACTGACTGGTACGTTGGGAAAGAGAAAAAGAGGTGTAGGGGGAGAAAGATGTGATTTCATATACAAACACTGATTTGTTTTAAAATCAATCAAGGAAAGAACATCAAAGAGCTCAACACTGGGTTCATTCATCAAATCTTAAGACATTTAACAATGTAAAATTGATTGAAAAGAAATACATTTAATGACAATTCTTTAAAAGTAATCCATACATAAAATGCATTTGCATTCCTCCCATCAGCTGTCAGGCTCTTTAACAAAACAAATGGCTGAGTGTTAAGACCTACCGTATGAATGCATGTACATCTATGTGTATTTTTGTATATATGTGCTGATTTTATATATATATATATATATATATATATATATATATATATATATATATATATATATATATATATATATATATATATATATATATATATATATTCCTATTTCTGCATCCTCACCCTCTTGCTACTGTGACAACGAAATTTCCCGAATACGGGATGAATAAAGTTATCCAATCCAATCCAATGCTCATTTAAGTTCATACAGAACATCACACTAATTGTAGAAGATTCACACCAACATTTTCACCTAAATGTGAAAATTTATTCAGGTGGCTGGTAGCCAACATGAAACTTTAACAATATAACAACGATTTTGCATGCACTTAATATCTCCTTATTTTCTCGACCCATAGTCCAATATAGTTGAAACACCATGTACTGATTCATCTGAGAGTACAAAATAAAAAGATAAAAAACACTAAGACTCACAATGTCAGCATATGCCTTATCTAAGTTTGACCTACAGAGAAAGATCTCAATCCATGTCTCATGAAGGATTTGTCTCCCTTGCCTAGTGCAATCTAATTAGATGAGATTGATATACCAATTCCAAATGGGTATTGCTTTGAGCATCTTATGCTCCAAACTTGTTTTGATTGGACATGAAATTAAATGTCAAATAAGAATAACACTAAGACGAGTTCACAACAAAAATTAAAACATATGTGCTTTGTAAAAAGACTTTCTCTTGAGGCAAAAACTGTTTAAATTTGTGCTGGGCTGACAAATATAGCCAGAGTCCTTTTGTTAAAGGATCTCTTTGCCCATTCATTCATTTTCTGAACCGCTTACCCTCACAATGGTCGCGGGGGTGCTGGAGCCTACACCAGCTGACTTCGGGCACCAGACAGGGGACACCCTGAATTGGCGGCCTGATCAATCGCAGGATTTAAGGAGATGGACAGCCATTCATGCTCACACTCATAACTAGGGGCAATTTAGAGAATTCAACCAGCCTACACTGCATGTTTTTGGGATGCGGGGGGGGGGACCAGAGTACCCAAAGAAACCCCGCGCAAACCCGCGAACTCTGAGACTAAGTGAATGTGAGGAAACCCCGACAGGGTAATCCATTCTTAATCCACAGGGCTCAGTAATCTTCACCGTAAACTGGATCTTTGGGATTCCACAGGATTAGAGTACGCCCATGTAAATAAGATGTCCATTTCTAGTCTGGACACTTCATGATGGAAGATGTACCATCAGACTAAAGGACAATTTTCCACTTAAAAATTGATAACATGGGGCAGGCACAGCAAACAGAGAATGCAGGAGAAATTGATGTTAAAGCGCTGCAGGATATGTATAAAAAATTTGTCACAGAGTGCCCGAGTGGGGTACTTTTTCTACATGAATTCAAGCGTTTCTTTGGCGTGGACCCAACCGGTGAAGCATCGGATTACGCTGAGAACATGTTTCGAGCTTTTGACAGTAATGGGGTGAGACATTTTGAATTAATACATCACAACGTTTAATGTGTGCACTAAATGGTCTTAATCCACCTCTTTCCTTTTAGGACAACACAATTGATTTTCTTGAATTTGTGGCAGCACTGAATCTTGTTTTTCGAGGTGATATGGAGCACAAATTGCGCTGGTCATTCAAAGTGTATGACAAAGACAGCAATGGCTACGTGGATAAAGACGAGCTCCGGTCAATCATCAATGTAAGTTCAACTCTAAGGCAAGTTACTTATTTAAGCATATATACTGTAATGGGCATAAAATATTATCAAAAATGTTCAAAATTATAATTGAAAGTTAAAATTCCTGCCATGTCAGAAAATGTTTGAATCACTTTGGTAATGAAGAGTGAAACCAGTTGATGTCCACTCGCATGTTTGTCCAATGGTCCATCAGGTCAATAGTGGAAACAGAGGCAGAAATGTGACAAACAACTCGTCGAGTTTAATAAAAACAGCGCTGTGTGACTGTCATTGGATACAAACAATGGTTATTATTACATTGAGAGTGCCTCAGAGGTTGGGAGGCAGACTTTATATAGCCATTGGAGATGTGAGTGGTTTGCCGCCCTCAGCAGTTACAAATGATAAGAATGATTTTGCCATGAGACACACTCGGAAGCTGAGTTGAATTCTGAACAGTTAGTCTTTGAACTGGACCATTTTGTCTTCACATGCCCCCCTTCAGTAACTATGTTGTAAACAAATTTTCTGGAACTCTCCATTTTGAAAAAAAGGCAATAATTCATATTTATTCCCATATTTCTTAACCTACCACCAATGCATGCATTTAGTTTGTGTAAAAACTCTTTACAACTTTTTTTTTCATTTTTAGAAATAATTATATATATTTTTTACAATCAATACTTTGAAAATAGTTCTAACAGGTAATATGATTTAGATATTTAAATCACAATTTCTTCATTTCCATCTAGAGCATTTATTGTGTAAACAAAGGCACAAAACCAGACACAAGCCAGCCCCATTTGACAGTAGATGATGCTGTGGAACGGATACTGAAGGCTGTTGATACCGATGGGGATGGTAAGTATTTCTCACACTTCTTATGTATAAAATCATCAAGGGCCCATAAAGACAGAGGATAATCCCTCAATGATTTTTTTTAACTTTCTGTATTTCATTCTACAGGTTTTATCAATATGGAAGAGTTCATCAAAGGTGCACAGCAGGACCCTTGGGTCCTCAGCATGTTGAAGTTGAATGTAAATCCTTCGCTATGGGTTCTCGAACAAAGGAGAAAGAGTGCACACTTCTAACTCTGAAGCGGGACAAGTAAACATTTGAGGCCTTTATGAAGTTATTTTGACATTCAAACCTATTCCAATTTGACGGTGGAAGAAACAAATGCAGACAACCAACCCAATAGCCAGGACAAAGTTTCTACTATAATCCAATAGTAAATGATTGATCTATTATGATTACAAAAAGGGCGGTCCGGCGGAAGAGTGGTTAGCGCGTCGGCCTTCACAAATTATGATTGCTGAATTTATACAGTATTTACATATAGTGTCATAGAGTACTTCCTGTTCAAATACAAGGGTAGATATTAGATAATGTTGTGCAATCAAGGCGCTCTAGATGGACGAAGGGGAGATGTGCAGCTAATGAGTTTACTTTAAATATTATTTTGAGCTCTCATAATTGCTCGGTTCTTTTATTGTTTATAATACTAATTGAATTTTGTCAGATTCAATTGCCTCTTAACTATGCTATGTATGTTAATTGCTTTCAACAATGTGTATTAGACAATAGGTAAAGTGTTTCTCTGTTATGACTCTGCATATTGGAGTGCCAAATTAAATCTGACATCACCTGCAAAACTTTACTATTGGATCTTATTTAGAAAAATCTTTACATTACAAAATAACACAGAAAAAAGGAGATATTCGGTTTTATCTATTCATTTTATAAGTTTAAAAGTGTGTTTTTATTAAAAGGCAAACAAAAAAAAGGAAATATTAATTTTTTTTGTTTATAAAAACCTTTTGTTCATTCTTATTCTAAAAAGGGGTAAAGGCACATTTTCTCTATACATCAATAATTTTGATTTTGAATAGAGGGGTGACCCGTGGTGCGAGTGGTTAGCACGTCAGCCTCACAGCTCTGGGTTCCTGTGTTCAAGTCCAGGTCGGTCCACCTGTGTGGAGTTTGCATGTTCTCCCCGGGCCTGCGTGGGTTTCCTCCGGGTACTCTGGTTTCCTCCCACATTCCAAAGACATGCAAGGTAGGCTTATTGGACACTCTAATTTGCTCCTAGGTATGAGTTTGAGTGTGCATGGTTGTCCGTCTCCTTGTGCCCTGTTGTGCCAATATTAAATATTGGCCCAAATTTTGATGTCCATGTAAAACCATTTTTTTTAAATATAAAGAATAGCTTATTACTTGAGGCTTAAGCCAATGTTTGACTTGTACTCATGACATTGCTGCCATTTTATCATCCAGTGTTATTTGTAAATTTGTATTAAGTCGCCATTTTATGTTTAAAATTTTGGCCAATGTCTGGCCACCGATTCAGGGTGTCCCCCGCCCCTGGTCCGGAGTCAGCTGGGACAAGCTCCAGCACCCCCCGCGAACCTAATGAGGATAAAGCGGTTCAGAAAATGAGATGTGATGAGATCATTATTATTTATTGATTATGTATTTGTGCACATCATGGTGAAGATTTTAATCTCATTATACTTGTATAATGACAATAAAAGCATTTAATTCAATTTCAATCTAAACTGATTATTAAGGGGAAATTCCATCATAAACAATCCATGCAAAGTGACCAATGTCGTAACATGTTTGAGCACTATTGTAGTTTCCATTTTCCCACAGCCCCAGGAGGCAGCAATCTCACATCACGTCTCAGGTGTGTCGCCCTCCGACCGGTGCGAGCTTCCACCGCTCACCGCTCAGGCTAACGGAGAAATGAGAGCGGAGCGGCATGGCGGATGAGGAAAAGCACGATGCCCGCCAGCAACCTGACCGCAAACCTCGACTGAAGTCTCCAGCCAACTGTAGGTAAGACATCTCGGGGCTGTGATGCCCTGAGGCGGCGCTGAGCGCCTTGTTTGTTGGGGGACACGCTAGCATTGTGTTCATGGGACTGTGCTCTGTTGCTTTTCATTCCGATTCGATGGAAAGCGTCAAATGTATCCTGGTAATCGTTCGACGGGAATATATATATGTAGAACTAACTAAAAGAAATTAGCAAATCAAGTAAAAAATGCGGCGGCCCGGTGGAACGAGTGGTTAGCGCGTTGGGCTCACAGCTCTGGGGTCCTGGGTTCAAATCCAGGTCACGTCCGCCTGTGTGGAGTTTGCATGTTCTCCCCGGGCCTGCGTGGGTTTTATCCGGGTACAACGGTTTCCTCCCATATTCCAAAGACATGCAAGGTAGGCGGTTGGACACTCTAAATTGCCCTTAGGTATGGACCGATTTAGGGTATTCCCCACCTCTGCCCCCGAGACAGCTGGGATTGCCTCCAGCACCCCCACGACCCAAATGAGGGTAAAGTGGTTCAGAAAATTAGATGTATTTGATTAGAATTCTATTCATTCATGTAATATTCAGCTTTTAAGTCGAATTGCAGAAATACAATAAGGAAAGGGGGGTGCTGGAGTCATCCCCTCCAACTTTGGGCAGAAAGCACACCCTGAATTGGTTGCCGGACAATCGAATGGCACAGCGAGACAAACGATTCACGCGTAGACTCATAAATGAAGATAATTTTAGACTGATCAACCAGCCTAACATGCATATTTTTGCAGAAAACCGGAGCACCCAGAGTAAACCTTTGCACGCATGGGGAGAACATGTCAACTTGGTACCCACATGCGCGTGCGCATGTGTCCGTGCGGACTTGTGTGCGTGTTCGTCTGGGCATGTGTGTGTAGTATATATTTAGCTTGCGTGTCCTCCCCTCGGCCTTGCGTGGGTTTTCTCCAGGCACTCCGTTTTCCTCCCACATCCTAAAAACATGCACGGTAGGCTGGTTGAACTCTAAATTACGCCTCGGTAGGTGTGAGTGGTACCAATAGTTGGCTGGGATATGCTCCAGCATCACCTGTTACCCTTGTGAGGATAAGCGGTACGAAAAATGAATGAATGAAAGGTCAACTAGGTTCAAGTATAAATGTGAAAATTTCAAGAATAAAAATAATTAGCTAAATGAATGATATATCGTGCACAATAATTGGTTTGCACAGAAATTGGATTGAAGTTTTTTTTCAACTTGTCTTTAACTGAGGCAATAGATGTTTAGATTAATGAAAAATGCGATTGAGTTTTTTGAAATGAGCCTTCATGTGAAATATTTACAATGGAGGCATATCATGAGAAAAAGACTGTAGTTATCCTAGTAGTTCTGGGCTGTAGATGGTCACCGAGGGTGAAGGCAAGGGGGTTGGAGAGAAAAAAAAAACAAGGTAACAACATATGGCTACACTGGGATGAAGCCAACTGCAGGGCTAAGGATTACGCACTAAACCTTCTGAAAAAAAAACACAACACTGAAATATAGCTCTGGTGCAATACCTAAAAAAAAACAATTTGACCAGATAATCATTGGGAAACGCAGAAAATACAAAGACTATATATTGAACAATCCCGAGCCCTCAATCAGTTAGAAAAAAAACTCCCAGTAGTCCTTGGATACATTGATTGTCAAGCTGTGCACATCGTGAAACTAGGAATCGGTTACCAAAGGTTCACATTAATTTACAAAACATAGTAAATTCTTGCAGCATTAAGTAGAAGAAAGTAGTAGCATGACCGCGATCTTAAGTTAATGTGATTGCCTCCAAGGGCAAACTTCAAAACAAAAGCCGAACTAAGTGTTGGTTCTATGTTCATTCATTACTTGATATCATTTTAAAGTTGTTTGATGTGTTTCCAAAATCTGTGCGGTGGCAAGTAACTCGTGCACTGATTAATAATAAAATATAAATGAATATTTTTGTCAATATCTATACTTCATCTGAGATTTTATTTTTTCCAGTTTCTTAAAGAAACTATGCTCAGCAATACCCCATACCTGTTTAAAAATACCTTATATAAATGGGCTAATGTGTGTGAGGGGTGCATGAGGGTGTGTGGTAGTCTGTGTATTTGTATATTAACTTAGCCCAAAATACATTAGATAAAAAAAATCACACTGAACATTTTTTTCAATGAGTATTGTTGTCTTTTACAGTACTTTCATTCATTTGCATGCTAGTCCATAGCTTCAGTACATTGTGGTATTTTATATTCAGTATCCAAATCAAAAATGTTTATAATGTCAAAACGTATGAAAAATGGCGGAAGTCAGGGCAATGCCACCTAACTCAGTGCAGAAAAAGTGAGATTTCACCATAGAAGAAGAATATAAAAGGCAGAGAACGTCTTGCCTTTTCCTGTTTAGTTCGGATTGGATTTCGCATTGCCCACTCCACCTCGTGGTGGAAGACAATGTCTTCCCTTTTCCTCTTTTTTCGGATTGGAATTCGCATCGCCCATATTACCTCTTGGAGCAAGACTACGTCGATCCTATTACAGCTTTGTTTGGATGACAGCGGAGGACGTCAACACAATACACGAGAGCCAATCAACCCCCCAACTTATGAGGACCTCGCCGAAATGATGCAATTGGGGAGTGAGGAAGAAGAGGCTGCAGACAACGACTAAGAAGAGGATAAAGAACATGATCATTAAGAACTCTGCAGGAGATTTTCATTATAGTATGCAATTTGCAACAACGGGTCCAGGGACAGGTGATAACAACATGGTAAGAGCCATCAAATTTGGCAATTGTCTTGCCAGTGGGTCCTGGAACAAAAAACGAAACAGCGGTCACAACTCTTCATCACCATGTTCCTTGCGTGCCAAAAACCTCCACAGAAGCTCCTTCTGCTGCTGCCCCTATTGTGACTCCTAAAAATTCCATCTATGATCCAATGCCCCTCGAATCTGACAAAGAGAACTTCGACTAAAGCTCCCATTAACCTGATTTTTTATTATTTAAATCAAGCATAAAGGAACTAATTTTACTGTGAGTACAGTACTTAAAGTATTTACATTTTTATATACGTATAGGTTATATTTAGATATCATTACATTAAAGTATTTTCATATACCTATAACTAACATTTAATTAGTACACTTCTAGATAATTGTACATGCGTTCTTGTGTTTTTGTAGAGGCGCAAAAACATGTAGTATGGTTGTAATAATATGGGTGATCTTACTTCGTGGTTTTTGATTATCGCGGTCATGTTTGGTCTACATTAACTGCAAAATTCGAGGGATTACTGTGCATCCTCTGTAGTGATTTCATTGCGTACAGTAGTGTACATATTTTATTCTGAAGATTTGAATACTCTCCATCTGAAATCTAGGAATATCCCATTGTATCCTGAGAAAAGATATTGTAATGTTTCTAAAAATATGCTTTGGCAATTATAGAAAAGTCACATACATTATATGCTGGAACTTTTGAATGGCATTTTATTATGATTAAACCAGTCCGATACTCTATAGAAAATGAACTAAAGCAGCCCTTTGTTATGTCATTTAGCAGTTGTTTATAGTTGCACCTCTCATCGCAATGGCCACTTACCTCTCTCTTTCTCCCTCCCTCTCGCTCCATCTCCCTCAATTCTGCTGAATCTGCACATTCCTTATTCGGCATGGTGTACATAAGTATTTTGTTTGGAATGCAAATTTTATGCTTGTAAAAAAAGAAAAAAAAACTCACCTTTGGGAAAATTGCAGATTTGTTTAAATTTTGATGAAGTTAGCTATTTTTGAAACTGCAATATGGTTGTATAGAAGAACATCTCCAACCTCTCTTCCCCCTTTCACTCGCATTACAAAATCTTCAAAATAGCATTATTATTCTAAAGGTGAATTATTACCATTTACTGCCTGGTACAAACTTTAAATTTGGTTTTCATGTCATCACCATATGTCAATATGTATATATTTCTGTGCCATTTATTTTGTTCAAAAGCAACTATGTACTGTACGGGGCAATACAACACAAAAATGTCAGTAATCATTTATCTTTGTTTGTAAACTACAAGTTAATGACAAAAGACTGCTTGACTCACCCTCAGTTTACAACACCTTCGCTATCTATGCATGCTGGCCCCACCTCTAGCATCGGGTTTGAAATCCAGTTCAAACCACAGAATACCAAACTGACCTGCCATGTATTTTGTACATGGCATAAGTCTGGCTGCCTTGCCACACTAGTTCATCATACCAAGAATGATTCGACATCGATTCGAATAAACTAGTTTGTTGTTCCGCATGTCAATGACTAGGAGTATACCACAAGCGCCAATATTTATTCATTCAATTTCATTATGTTCTTAATTCTCAAATAATGTATTATATATTTTTACCCAGCATTTAACTTTAGATTTTTTTCAACCCTAACGCCTGACCCTTTTACTGATGTAAATGGTCATGGAATGACAGAGAGGAACAAGCTTTACATGGGTCTCATTAATTATTGAGCATGACCATGGTGCATAGCGAGAGGAGTGCCCTGTTGGGCTAATGTTTCTCTTGTCTGGGCTTTCTGTCTAGTGGGTATTCTGCTAATGCCAGCATTTTCTTGCATAGCATAGTAAATCTGATCCACACAGGCAGAGTAAACAACAGAGTGGAAGAGAGAGGCGGGAACAGATTAGATAACGCTCCCTTCTGATTGCTTCGGCTTCTGCATTTAATAATGCCCACACCATCTCTTCGCTGCAAGAGCGAGGTTGGAATTTAATGCTTCTTCGATTGACCCGTATGAGCCACAACTCCACCCTTTTCTTCCAGCTATCCTCCTTGATGCTCCTCCCCCTCATTCTACCTCCCTCCTTCACTCTCTAAAACACTTGCTCCTTCTCCTCTTCTCGGCTTCGGATGCCCTCCTCACTTACAGTATGGACTCGGGAGGGGAAGGAGAAGAGGGTTGGATGGAGGACCAGTGGGAAAAATGGTAAGATATCAGACACATTTCTGTGTTTTTACAGGCATCCAGTAACATGGATGCGATAGCTTGTGTTTCTGTGCCACTCTTAACATGCATTTTTTTCTATGTGCCTCCTCTGCTCAGGGCAGGCTTGCCCTTGAATGGACATTTATGCATATGCCTTTCTGTCTCTAGGAAGAGAGTATTGCCTGCCGACCAAAAATAGCATAACAAGGGAGTGGAGAGACGTAGCGTATTATCACACTGTGTGGATAATGTTGTTTTGACAGTAGCATGAGGGCAGGAAAAACATTGTGTGACTAGGCCTGTGTTGAGCTTGTTTTCATTCATCAAACGAGGAGTTATGTTGATGTGTGGCATCTGACAGGAACGTCCTGCTCTGGTCCTAAGTGTGTCCTTGCAAGGGCAAAGCTGATGAATTGCCACCAGCTTGCACCACTGTAGTCTCCAAGTGGAAGTATTAAGGAATGAATCATTGGGAACTGGTGCAGTTACACAGGCATCGGATTCGACAACTATGGAAAATGCCAGATTCAATATGTTTAGTTTGATGCTGTTGGCATACTTAAAGGAATTATGCTGTTGCAATCTTGATTGGTGCAAAAATGTTTACACATTTAAATTAGCATCTGTATTTGGATGGTGCGAAAGCAATCCCAATGTGTTACCAAGCTTCATAAACTCGATGTCTGTAGGCTACTGCAACACACAACTTTGCAGTAAAAATCTTTTATTTTTGAAAACAATATGCTTCACCAGTACTTCAAAGTATGACCATAGGACATGGGTATTTTTTTCAAGGAAACCCATCTCATCTCATTTTCTGAACCACTTTATCCTCACTAGGGTCGCGGGGGGTCCTGGAGCCTATCCCAACTGACATCGGGCCAGAAGCGTGAGACACCCTGAATTGGTGGCCAGCCAATTGCAGAACACAAGGAGACAAACAACCATTCATGCCCAACCTCATACCTAGGGGCAATTTAGAGTCCCCAATCAGCCTACCATGCATGTCTTTGGAATGTGGGAGGAAACCGGAGTACCCGGAGAAAACCTGCACAGGCCCAGGGAGAACATGAAAACTACACAGGTGGACCGACCTGGATTTGAACCCAGGTCCCCCATGAACCACTTAGCTGCCGGGCCGACTTCAAGGAAACTTTTTTTTATTAAAATCATTTGCAATGTCCCACCTCCTGAAGTCAAAGTGATCATATCATTCATTTAATTTCCGTACCGCTTATCCTCACAAGAGTCGGAAGGGGTGCTGGAGCCTAAAAGCGGGCCACCAAGCCGGGGACCCCCTGAATTAGTGGCCAGCCTATCGCAGTGCACAAGGAAACAAACAACCTTTCATGCTCACACGCATACCTTGGGGCAATTTAGAGTGTTCCACTGGCCCACCAAGCATGTTTTTGAAATGTGGGAGGAAACCGGAGTACCCAGAGAAACCCCATGCAAGCCCAGGGAGAACATGCAAACTCCACACATGACGGTCCAAACCCTCAATCTCAGAACTGGGAGGCCGACACACCACCCACACGTCCACCGGGTCGCCAGTGCTATCATAAATCTATCATTTATTTTGTACATTAACATATTAAAGTAACATTACATGACAGAGAAACAAGCAGATTAACTCATCACACCAAGTGCCATGACATTCACACACGATTACCAAACAATAAACACAGTTGGACTTAAATCAATCGCCTTTCTTAACATGTAAAAAGTTTAACTGTCCTTTATGAACCGAAATATGAAGCGGAAACCCCCTGCATGGTCTCCCATGTTATCCCCGCTGTCAGAATAATGTCGACATTTATCTGAAATGCTGAGACATCACCTCCACAGTGCTATTACTCACGGATGCCAATGGAGCACACTGTACTACAGTCAGTGGTGGGTTGAGGTCCTATCATGACATATCAAAATTATTTCCAAACACAAACATCTTTATAGGTTAGTGTTTTTAGACAAATATTGCATATTAACATTAATGGTTAGGGATATACACTGTGATGTACAATGACCTCGACCCATTTTAAATGAAGTATAATTAATAGTACTGTCTTGGGAGAATGAGTGGACAGGTAGAAAGGTTCAAAATTCCTGAGGAGCTAATTAAATATTAAAGTCAACCCTAGAGAGAATTCACTCCTTAAGATGCACGATAGTTTTTCAGTCTGTACCACCCAACCATCGTGGGGATAAGTGACATACAAGATGAATTAACAATACCCCACTGTTACAATTATAGCGTCTAAATGTTTTAACATATTTTTTCCGGTGATAAATATCTTTTTCCATTGAATGCATTCAAACAACTTTACATTAATTTATTTAGTTTGGGTGACTGTGTTTATTTTGAAAGAATTCTATACCACAACGTCAAACACACACACAAGAAATGGCATTTGAAAGATAAAAATAACAACATATTTATTTTTCAATTTTGTAGGCAAAATTGTAAATTGGAAATGCTCGTTTTTAAAAGCTAAAATTGCTATGTCCCCATGTCTTACAATAGGATAACTCCAGGTGCATCCGTAGGGTATAACTAGAATGTGAATGAAATTGTGGTTTCATGCAGATTTGAATGATACCCTTTTTGTTTTCATTCCCCGACTTTTCATTCTTTTGTTGCCTACCTACATATTCATGGCTGTTTCGTAAAGATTCACCCTAAATAATGTGGGCGCGAATCCTGGCCTTCTGGCAGAGGTATCCGAGCTGCAACAAGTTATATAAATACCATAGATGAATGTACATTGGTCTTGTGTATTGGTTTTTGTTTACTGAATATGACAATATTGTTGCATGACCAGTTGCTGAAATACACCACCTATGACTCTCGCTGTTGTGGGCTGAATTATATGGTCTGCAATAATTCATGCAGGAGAGAATGTCTTCAATGTAAAGCTGTTTCCCATTATTAATTCCTTCATATTTATTTTTTTTCTTAAGTTTCGTTAGTGTGAAAAGGGGAAAAAAACAGACTGAGGTGATACAACTTTACAAAATACTAGTTACCTTTCAGTCCAACTGAACAATGATTCTGCCTTCATTTTTTGTATAGTTAGAGCTTCATAAGCAATAAAAAAGGAAATTAAAGTCAGTTATAAGTTCTGTATATTTAAATGTAGATTCTTTTATACAGACCCAAGATTGCATTCGTTTTTTTAACAAAAAGATGGCAATTATTTCAATGCATAGAGCCCTGTTTTCATCTATCCGTCAGCTTTATTTGAGGTTAGGCTGTGGGGCAGCACCTTCAGCTGGGAAGACAAAAAGCAGGTGAAACCAATGGGTAGTCGTGTGGACACGACACACAAGGAAAAACACACAAACTACAAAACCCATGACAAGAGCTGTCTATATTGACCCTTTGACCTACATTCCTACTCTCAACTGTGGTCAACAGCTGTGGGTCTTGACCAAAGAATAACATCCAGATACCAAAGGCCAAAATGAAACAACAAGGTGAGAAGCTTGGTCATCGTAGAGGGTCTCGGAGTAGAGCTGCAGTTCCTCCACAGCCAGTAGTTTTAATAATAGTGGCCAAATTATGTGGCTCGGGTGTTTGATTAGGATGGATGCTGGACGCAAATCCCAAATAATCAGAGCACGGGAATTCTCTAGAGAAGCTGGATGAAGTTGTGGTGAGGGGGAAGTCTGGGCTTCCCTGCTGACACTACTGCCTCCATGACCTGACCTTGGATAAAACTGAGGAGGATGGATGTATAGAGATTGGTGCACAAATGACCTTGATAAAGCGTATATGTTCTTTCATCTTTCTTATATTTGTTTCTCTTAACTCTTTGTCTTTGAACAGGTTGACCCATGACATTAGCTTGGGTGAATTTGAAGATGATGACCTGTCAGAAATTACAGAGATCACGGATGAGCGTGGGATGAGCCTCAACTGCAATGGCCCAGATATAAAGGTAAGACTAGAGGAACAGAAATTAAATGTGTGCTAAAAATATGTGTACAAGGCTGAGAGTAATTTAGTGCTGAATTGCTAATTTATAGACAAAGAAACACATAGCTTCTCAGGTGCCAGGATTTTTTTAAGGTGGGCCTTAAATAGGGTTCAAGGTGGTATCACCTAACACGCTGCTTTCTGGCCTTACCAACAGAATAGCCTTCTAACTATTAAAAAAATGCCTACAATGTGATCCAAAAAATGTTATGTGATTGATTTATTTGTTTTTTTCATGTCTCTTCCAGAAAATGCATATGAGCAAACTCCTTAGATTGTAGATTGAAGAAAGCTTTAGATATGATGTGAACAAACAGAGAATGTTATTCCTAATTAAATTGTGTGTTTGATAATCAGTCTTGGCTTTCAGTTGATTGGATATGTCAAAATTTTAGAATTCTTAATAGTAACGTTTACCGATAATAGAAGTGAACACTTGAATCTACCATCAAGGATGACATGTTCTACATCTTCTAGTCCTATTTCAGCAATGAGTGAGTGAGGCCCACCCCTGTTTAATAATGCATAAAGGGTTTTCAGGCACAGCAATGCCTCGTGGCGGCAGTAGTGTATGTAAAGAGATGCTTCAGCGAAACAGACATCAGAGCTATTGCCATGCCAACCTAGTTTTTTTCTCCCCACCCTCATGCCTTTAATCTGAAAATAAACCGAGTGATGGTTTACATTGCCTCTATGGAAACTGGTCTCTTCATGCTATCTACACAAAGACAGAAAGGACCCTTGAGTACAAAGTCATATTATTATCTGATTGTCTAATCAAAAGAATAATTAGAATATTTTTAATACTTTTTTGTAGATGTTCTGATGTGATCTTTGGACTATAAACATCGCTAGGCATTTCCATTGTTAGCCTATTTATTTTACACAGTTGTGAATCATTTGTAAGGCATCAGGTTGCAATCTAGAGTGATTCTGAGTGTTCTCCTGCGTTGGCCTCTCTGATTGGCTAAAAGATGAACATCACAGTACTGCAGCGTCGTTGGGGCGCCAGCAACGTGTACTCCTCATCCATCTCAATGCCGTCACTTGTCTCCTAGCAACAGGGCAGCTCTCTTTTAAAGGGGCCAGCTATAATCTGAGGCCATAAAATACAAGAGGATGAGGAGAGGCAGGTTGCATTAGTAGATATTGATCTTTGCTTTGTAGTCAAAAGGAGCATGTTAAGCATTCTAACTAGTTTGTGAATGCACTGTGACTAGAGCAGCATTGCCATTGTTGTCATAAAATGATACCATATACACTATGGCAAGGATGTTGCTCATGAAACAGTTCATATAAACCTTTAATGTATGAAAATATGCACTTTATTTTCAAAGACACTTGAAACTAACCGTAACCCTAAAGCACCATTACATAAATTGATAATAAGGTTGATCAAATGTATTATTTTATGTTGAATTGCAAATCAAAATGAAATGAACAGTGCATTTAAACTTTCTCATAAAAATTCTGAAGTGCAGGCATATTAAATGAAGTCAAATAGAGCTAAATACTGTATTAAGATTAGAATTGAGTATGTTAACAATCAATAGTGGGTTTGTATAGCTCTATTTTCATTGTCATTTTTACAATTTAAAATGAAAAAGTAGCTGATTGTTCTTAATTTCTTTGTCTGCGTATTGACAAAACTAATCTTGCAGGACTAGTTTGGCGGTCTTATCCTTTGACATATGTTGAACACGAAAATCAACCAATCACTTTAGATATATATGCAAAGTGACTTTTTATTGTTGCTTTATCTTCATTATACTGTTTTATATTCATTTTTATTTTCTCCCGGGCATGCGTGGGTTTTCTCCGCGTACTCCAGTTTCCTGTCACATCCGAAAAACATGAGGGTAGGCTGTTTTAACACTGTAAATTGCCCCTTGTTATGAGTGTGAGCTTAAATGGTTGTCCGTCTCATTGTACCTTGCGATTGGCTGGCCACCGATTCAGGATGTCCCCCGCCTGGCGCCCGTAGTTGGCAGGGTTTGGGCTCCAGCACCCTCTGCGACCCTTGTCAGGATAAGCGGTTCAGAAAAGGAATGAATGAATATATAACAGATTGGTTATGATATTGTTGTCCGACTTGTTGCAATTAATAACATGTAACCGAGATCTATTTTTAAATGTTCGCTGTAACAAACTACTGTGTCATGTAAACACAAACAATTACTGGACTATAAAATCTAAGTCCTTCATACAAATCATTTTTTTAGCTAATCAAAATTAAAGAAACACAATTTTCAGCCACAGCAAAGCCTCGTGACGGCAGTAGTGGTTACCGTCATGTGCAATAGGTAAGATGGCACTGCTGATAGGTTTGATATGCCAATTTCCTGAAGAAAATTATTCATTCATTCATTTTCTGAACCACTTTATCCTCATTAGGGTCATGGGGGTGCTGGAGCCTATCCCAGCTGACTTCGGGCCAGAGGCAGGGGACACCCTGAATCGGTGGCCAGCCAATCGCAGGGCACGAGGAGACAGACAACCATGCACACACTCACCTAGGGGCAATTTAGAGTGTCCAATCAGCCGACCATGCATGTTTTTGGAATTTGGGGGGAAACCGGAGTATCTGGAGAAAACCCACACAGGTGGACTGACCTGGGTTTGAACCCAGGACGTCAGACCTGTGAGGCCAACGTGCTAACCACTCGTCCCGCCGGGCAGCCTGAAGAAAATTATGTTTGTTTGTTTTCTTACTGAGGGTATGCCTTGCTACTCCTTGGTGTATATTTGGGAAATGTGCACCCACTTGTGGAGCTCCCCTGTAAGGGCACTTGAGGGGATGCATGGTGATACACAATCTGTCAGCCAGTGCTTATATCACAGCGGAAATCTGTATCTCAGATGTGAAACAAACAACAAATTAGTCATAGAGCAATTAATAAAAAAAATATTTGTTTTGAAACTTATTGAATGCATACAAATATGGATTAGCATGTTCACCATCTGACATTTGACACAGGATACCTCAAATATCTTTCATTTTACGGGGGTCTAAATTAAATCCAGCATTGCCACGGCTGAATCAACCTGAGTCCTTTTTTTCATTAGTCTCTTTTATACGCTGATTTTTATTAGTATAATTCACCATTTCCAAATACTCTTCTTAAAGATTTTCTTTAGTGACTGACACACAATATTGCTTAAAAGCTAATGCCTTATTAATGTTACTCACCGTTTTTCTAGTGAGGATTTTTTTTAGGTCAAGTCAGATTGTTAGCATGCACCGTCTATGTATGTTGAAGAAAATAGCGCAAAGCTGTTCGTCTAAACATTGTGTAGTGCAGTAGAGCAAGGGGTCCAATCCCTCACCAGAGAATATCCTCACATGTCTTTGAGCTCTAAGCAGGTTAGTGTTGACAGTGAGAGTCGGCTAGCCCAAGTCTATGAATTTTCTAATTGGTCAGTTGAGTCCTCATCCCATTCATGTACACTCCCCCTTTCCTTTACTGAGTCTGTGTGTTATTTTTTCCTCGGGTACAAATGACAGTATGCGCCTTCCAATAACTGCAGGGCCACGTGAGACGAGGGACCAATAGCAGGTCGGGGAGGGCAGAGCTCGGTGCTGTTGGACAGCTCCAGGCAGAGATGCTGCATTTGGAGCTTATTGATGGTGCCGGTGGTTTCTGCGGTGATATAGAGCCCTCCAAGACTTCCATTACACCTCCAACAGTTTCCAAAGACCCTCTGTTACCTGCTACCATGGATACCTACCGGCCCAAGAGACCGACAACACTAAACCTCTTTCCAATTGTGCCCCGCACACAGGTAAAGTACTATTTTCTCATAAACATACAATATTGTATACTTAGAGTTGAGTAGAAAATTTGTTCTGTTTTTATGAGAGACATTTTTCCTTGGAGTTCAGATGTGTCCTTTGGAGTAAAAAAAATGGGGCAAAGGAGATACATAGATACTCTCATTGTATTTGCATGTGCTCTGAGGATGGGTTCTTTCCAAGCAGGACAATAATAACTATTGTCAAGCCCTTTATATCACTGGGGTTTGTATCATTTCAATTGTTGTATGTACATTTAAAAACATGTTGTGACCTTGTTTTTTTCGTCACTGTGAATACAATATGTGATGTTGTTTAGGATGAAACCCACAAGTACACAATAGCTTATGTAAGCATGTGAGTATAACCATGATGTGACAACATGTCTACTCCCATTGCATTTATCTTTACTAACTATCTGAGGGCTAAACCATGGATTGCCATCCACGTAGACAAGAGTTTCAAGGTTGAATTAAGCAGTTTGTCAATGGTGATGGATGTTTACAGCGGCAAGTTTTAGTAAAAGTATGAGGTGTTGTAGAGGGATGATTTTTTTAAAAAGATTTAGTGCAATTTTGCCAGATACAACATATTTAGAGAGGGAGCCTGGGGAGAACATGCAAACTCCACACAAGAAGATCAAC
Source organism: Stigmatopora argus (assembly GCF_051989625.1). NCBI lineage: Eukaryota > Metazoa > Chordata > Actinopteri > Syngnathiformes > Syngnathidae > Stigmatopora > Stigmatopora argus. The sequence goes on along the minus strand of NC_135388.1, from coordinate 16,246,046 downwards.
CTGGAATCGAACCCAGGACGCCAGAACCATGAGGGCGACGCGCTAACCACTCATGCCTATGATTGTTAATATTATAGCCAATTACTTTTTGGTTGGCTTTCATTTGCCATTTCTTACCCTCTAGAGTCTAGATGGATACATAAAAGCTTTAAAGTGGTTTACAATTTTTCTTACTATACCACAAGAATATTTCTTTCGCTTAATACTGCCATTCTTTGATTTAGGATGCGTTAGATCTGGCTCTTGTAGATTGTGGTCTATCGAATGGCATCGTTCTAGACTCATAAAGGTTTTTCTTTATTTACATACTTTTTTAGTAATTTTCATTTTTGGTCATGCTAACATCTATCGGATTTCTGAAATGATAAAAGGGCATTATCTTAAGATAGACAATTTCTTCATTGGTATTAAAATCAACAGTTTTATGTGTTGTAACCAAACCAAACACAGACCATTTCAAATGAGCTACCGTTAACTTTAAATTGTGATTGGTTCTTTGTCATTTCCTTAAGGGTCACATCCAATAATAAAATGAATAATGAGAGTCAAACTAAGCATCATTAGCTTGAGAGACTTTACCGCTTGCCGCTTGTAGGAAAAGCTTCCAAAATCTTTTTGATCTCCTTCTAATATGAGTACAAGTTTAGTCCAATTCTGATTAAACTGCTATCTTGGGAAAATCATCAGTGATCTTTTTGGTAGCTCTTTTTGAATTTGCAATTTTATATTCTTAATTTCTGATGCGTCTTTCTTGGTTGTTAATCTTATTTTATTATTTTGTCTTATATTAGGTGCTCTTTGAGACTTTGTACTGTACGACGTATAAGCTAAATTTGGCTTAAGGTGTCCTCCGCCTCGGGCCTGGGGTCAGCTGGGATAAGCTCCAGCACCCCCGCGACCCTAATGAGGATAAAGCGGTTCAGAAAATGAGATGAGATGAGAGATGTATTCCATCTTTGTGAAGTGTAACAGTCACTCCTCTAAACAATACAACTTCACAGCATGTTGCTGACATATTGCCTCTCTTTCACATTTCAACCTAGTGATCCTAGGCTTGCAACCTTTCCCCCTATTTTTCTCCAAACGCAACAATGCCTTAACTGTTCAATTTTTGTTTTGTGAGAACACAGGACAAATCTCCAAAATATTTTAATCCAAGTTTGTACAATAGTTTTCTCAATCGATAATGATGCCCTTTTTCCAACTTTCTCCGGGATCTTCACACGTTCTTTTGGATTTGTTCCTGTGTTAATATACTCATTTCGAACCAAATCTTATTATTCCCTAAGAGACCGTATTGTTTGAACAGGTTAAGGTGGCCCCTGTATTCTCTTTCCACTCAGGGATGAACAAGACTTGTGCAAATCCATGGTTCTCCTACTGTTCTATATACGTAATGGATGATTTTTGTTTTTATGGTTCCATTATGTTTGAAAAAAGAAGCAATACACTTCATGCGTACATTTTAATGTGTGCTGGTATTCATCTAATTCTTTTTAAGGTTTTCAAAAACCCTATATATTTTGACCAACTTTATTTGTATGTCAGGTTACAAAACATTGCATAACTTGGGTAGATTGTACACCCACCGCTCCAGGCTTTTAGGCTGTCAACATGATTTTCACATTTGTCAAAAGTTTAGCTCAGCTACTTTCCCAGAAGTGGAAAGCTGACTGTTGAAGCCACGTGACGATTATTCTCCCCAGTTTCCTGGCGGTGTTTGTGCTGTCATAAATAGACATTTTAATGAAGCAATTACTTTGAAAATTCTTCTTCTAAGCATGTTGTTCACTTTCTTCAGGATCCGATGTGTGTTTCCTATTTTAATTACAATAATTACTTCAGCTGTAAAGAGAAAAGGAGAGAGTAATATATTGGTACAAGAACTACCCTGTTGACATTTTGCATTCCAATATGCAAATACTCATATAGTATGGACCCTGAAATTGTGAACAATCACAATGCTATTATTACTGTTGGTAAATATCTTTGCTCATAGTGGTTCTATAATAAAAGAATGTGATATTTTTTCTCTCAAAACAATGACCAAACGTGGTGATAGGTTGTGCTTGCTTTAATTATAATTTAATCAGTAATGTTGGAATTCCTATATATCTCTCCAATGTGAAAACATTATCCCTCTTCCTGAGAAGATTACACAAGATAGGTGAGTCCCAATGATTACTGAGTAGAATTCTACAATGCTAGAGACACAAAGGAAACAGGGTGACTGTTTCCAGGTCAATGAATAAATCAAAATGTATTCTGTATATTCAGCTCTACTTCATTTGATTGTCCTCTGGGGCTGATCAAATGTGACATAGCACAGTACAGTGGTACCTTTACTTACAAATGCCTCTAAATACGACATTTTCAGGTTACAAAACACTTTGATTTGTAAACGCCCGTTCCAATATATGAAAACAAGATCTAAGTTACAAAATTCCCCAAAACTTAATTATTTTGAAATTGTCCTGCGTGCTGCTTGACACTCCGTTTGTATGTCACATAGTTCTTTATTTAAAATTATTGATCCAGATGAAATAAATAAGTTTGCCGTGTCATTAATCGACAAAAAAACAGAAGATAAGATAATGGCATGTGGTTCACTGATATTGCAAGCCAAAACAAGCCGGCTGTAACCCACCTACGAGCATCGCTATTCTATTGCAGCAGAAGGAAGCATTAAAAGCGACAAATTCTTGCCCTGGCCTTTCTGTACTGAACGACGAGATGGAGAGACTTACTCCTCTGGAGTTTTATTTCATGCTAAGTTATTTTGAATTTATAATTTGACATTGTGTTTTTGTGCATGTGTTCATGTGCTAACGGTTCTTAACCTTGTTGGAGCTACCAAACCCCACCGGTTTCATATGCGCTTTCACCGAACCCTACTTTAGCGGAAAATAAATACAATTATTTTTCAAATTCAAGATATATAAATTCCTCGCAGCACTGATTGGCCAAGCAATGTCACATGATCATCTGCTGCCAGTGATGGTCAAGCGGGGCATATTATCGTGAATTGACATGATGAATCGATGTGTCTTGACCTCTGTGGCAGAGGCTCCACCAAACCCCTAGGGTTAGATCGAACCCAGGTTAAGAACCACTAATTTAGATATAAAGTACTGCTCTACTTACCAAGTAATGTAATAAGTAGAGGTGCACCTGTATTTGTGTTTTATGTACTGTATTTTCTGAACAATAAGGTGCAACTAAAATACTTTAAATGTTCTCAAAATCCATCAATGCGCCTTATATGTGGATCAATAATAGTTAATGATTGTATGAAATTCCCTTTTGCACAGCTCCATCTAGTGGATGTATAACACAATCCCTTACTGCTACTGCTACCACCGCTTCAACCACCACCACTACTGGGTTTTATAATTTGGTGCCCCTTATATATGACATTTTTTTAAGATAGACCATTCCTTGAAGGTGCGAGTTATAGTGCGTAAAATAGGGTATATAATTTTATTGAATGCTTTTAATTCATCCATTAATGGTAGCTGTTATTTACCTGTTTGTTGTCTCAAAGACAGTTTGAGTAATGTATCCAGACAGAAAGGCCGACGTGAAATCAAGCTTAATCCTGAGTCTTTATAATCTTCCATCTGGTTACACTACACTTATATATATTTGCCTGAGTCCAGTCTAGCAGGGAAAATCTACATGTGATATGTCATTTATTTGTTGTAGATACGTTTTTCATTATATTAGGAGTATAGTTTTCACTCAAATGGCGTCGTATGGAAGTAAAAAGTGCACACACCATATGAGTCATGTCCACGTCTTTTGTTACCATGGCGATGGCTTAATCTCTGCCTTGTACATGACTGGAAAATGAGTCACCTGTTCGTGGGTGGACATATATAAAATGGTACCATACTATTTGAAAAAGATTGTTTTGATGACCAGAGTTTCCGTGTATTCTATTTAGCCCCCTTCCCCTGTGTCATATTTGGACCTTTGGGTACTATTTTGGTGCTGGACATTGTTCAGTGATCGGGAATATGTAGAAAGTGCATGTCTGTATTAAAAAAAACTGAACATGTTTAGATAAAGATATATTTTCATAATTTTTTTTATCCTTTACCTTTACCCAGCGCTCATCTGAATAAGATTTTTTTAACTCTAATTTTGTGTATACTGTGCTGAATATAAATAAATTTATTATTATGAAGCCATAATTAACTAATTTTAGATTCAACTTCACATTTCTTATTCAACAATGAAAATTCAAGTAGAAAAGATACAAATCAAAAGTCGAAGTCATTGTTTGTCTTCCCACTGGGGAAAAGGCCTGGTTCCCTTTAAATTCACACCGCTACACACAGACAAAAGCCTCATTCAGTGAATATTCACCAGAAAAAAAAACGCTTTGTGTGGATCCAGAGTTTAGTCGCCTTTTCTCTTCATCTTCTGCTTTCCCACCATTTCCCTCATTTGTGTTTCTCCTCAGGACACATTAAACAACAACTCATTTGGGAAGAAATACACATGGCAGGAAAAAGTTTCAAGCTCATCTTCACCCCTCAAAGCTGGTAAGTTAGGTTTTTTTATGCCTCACGTATCATTTTGACAATCGTCTTTGATGCTGAAGACCATATGTGCATTTCCCAGATTTGGCTTAACATGAACAAATGTCCCATGATAATAAAGATAACATTAGATTTTTAAATAGTCACTGACAAGTGTGTTGGATAGAACGTTACTGAAACTGGCTAATGTGTGCGTGAGCTGTCCCAAGTCATTGGTCAAGCTCTCTTTCCAATCATACATCATATTAGGGAACACAGGCCTCAATTACAAAAGTGTCAAAACTGAACTTTGGATAGGTCTTTGGAGCTCACTTATGTGAATGTCAGATCATTGTCCCTGAAACTTTTGTTTGTCACTCCTATTATTTCAAAATATTAGGCCTGCTGTTGTTATTCCCATAATTGACCTTGAGTTTGTAACTGTACAAATGGGTAAATGTTTTGTTTTTAACATTTTTTTACTTATTTCCCTGATTGGTGAAATCTGTTGGTCACCTTTGAGTTCAACAAAATAAAAAATAACATGAACTCAATGGATATAAGTAGGATTATTTTTTTCTTGGCAATTTTACACATTCATTTTCCACAGCTTCAAGCGCAACCAACTGAGGTTATAGACTCAAAATACTAAATTATCTACATTGGAAAGCTGACCTTCATTTTAAATCAATACAGCATTAATGTTTTATTCCCCATTGAATATCATTATTGATGAAACTATCAAATTGCCTCTCATCATAAATGATAGGACTTTAACAAAATGTTATCACCTATTATCTGTCCTATTATCTGTCCTATTATCTAATCCTTAATTCGAATCTGCATTCTGTAAAAATATTTTCTTTTTTATTTAAAAAAAAAACAATATTGCATCATTGTCTCAATAAGGTGAACATGTAGTAAGATATCACATAACATTATCATTGCATTTTCATTTATTGATATTGTCAAACTAGGCAACTAGGCAATGTTATCCACATATATATTTAATTTAAAGAAATGTTCCATGTTGTTTGCTAATATTTGGTCGATGTTACCCTGTAATCTTGTGTAAAGTGATCATGCTTTGCATTTCCGAGCACTGGATTATGACATAACCGGTCAATCATCATGCCTTGGGCGTGGGTTGATGTTTTATGAGTAATGGGGATTTATCTGAGTAATCCTAATATATGCAACCTAACCATTTATACTTTTCTCTCGGTTTCCACATTTCATATTTTGCTGCCATGTCTGTCTTCATTCGTGATGTATTGGTTTTGGTGCTCTTCCTCATGTTTGTGTTCATCTTGCTGTGTGTCTTTTTTCTTCTTCCAGGTGAGTTAACACCTCCACGTGAGCACAGATGCCTGAGTGACGAGGACAAGGTGCGGAGTGGGGGCGCACAGACCAAAGATCGAGGCACTTCCACCGACGCCCCTTGCAGAAATTCACACACATCCGGGCCTTCGCAAAGTTCTGCAACAGCAACGTCGACGCGGCCAAAGTTTCAGGAGAAGCCACCTTCCCCGCCACCACCACCACAGAATTATAAACCAGCTCCTCTCTATCCAGTCGGAAAAGTGGATGGAAGCAGCTACAACCAACAGGAAAGGATCCAACACCACTTAGAGGCTCCTTTGGAACCCACTGATGAAATTTACTTAACACCAGTGCAACGCTGTTCTGACTCCACGGAGCCTCCATGCACGCACGATCGGCCTTACCTTTCACAGCTAAGTGAACAGGGTCGTATGTCAATTAGTTCTGACACAGAAGGCCCACCTCCTTACCAGCCACTACCTGACCAGTCAAACCCCTCCATTTACGAGGAGGACGAAGTATATATTGCTCCACCTTCTTACGCATCCTGTGTTGAATCGCTCATCACACCACCTAGCATGGCTCTGTCAGCTCATCCTGCCCTGGCCCTGGACTTCAATCTCAAAGGGTCAGGAACCGGGGCAGTGGCAATGTTGAGAACTGGTTCATCAGTAGAGTATGTGGACGCAACGGATGAAAGCTACTGTGGGGAGGATGATGATGAGGATGTGGACAGAGTAATTATGGATGAAAGGATAAAGAAGGTGGTTGAAAAGGTTGAAAGTGTCAACAGCAGAGCCACCCTGCTAAGAACTTCTTTGAGCTCTGACGCCAGTGGGCTGTCGTACGACTCGGTCAAATACACACTGGTGGTGGATGAACACTCTCAGCTCGAACTTGTTAGTTTAAGACAATGTTACCAAGGTTATAGCGACGACAGCGATTCAGCCACAGTCTACGACAACTGCGTGTCCTCTCCATATGAGTCTGCTATCGGGGAAGAGTATGAAGAGGGAGACGTGGAGGAAGATTGCCACCGTTTTGGGGGAGTGAGACGAGAGGCCACAGCTTGTCTTTCAGAAGATTCCACGCCAGATGTCGACTTGCAGTTTTCCAAAAAGTTCCTCAACGTCTTCATGAATGGAAGGTCTAGTTCATCGAGTAAGTCAATACCTTCGGAACACACTGTTTAGGTGTATTTGACTGTAAATCATGGCATTCTACAGTAAATGTGCCACTTCAAAGAGTATGCCCCTTCAATTAGTTTCTTGAGGTTGGGATTATACAATAAGAATAATAAATGATTAAATAAATGGTGGGCGTCCCGTTGGCTGAGTTGTTAGTGCATCAGCCTCACAGTGGGGGACCTGGGTTCAAATCCACGTCGGTCCACCTGCGTGGAGTTTGCATGTTCTCCCCGGGCGTGCGTGGGTTTTCTCCGGGTACTCCGGTTTCCTCCCACATTCATGGATATTTTTCCTATGATTTTAAAGATGGTTTTACTAAGACTTTTGACGACACCTCCTCTGTGGTGTAAAAATTAGCATTTTATTAATTACTTTTACTTTCTGTTCGAATGAAAGTAGCATTTAGATTAGATTATATTACATAACTTTATTCATCCCGTATTTGGAAAATTTTGTCTGTGTGTTGAGTAGTTTTTCTTTATGAGGCCTACAAATATCTCCGGAGTCGTAGAAATTAGAATGCAACATAAATTAGTAACTGTTTTGTCATCCTCATGCATGTCTGCTGAGCATGGTGTCTTGCAATCAAATGTAATTTGTTTCTCCGTGTGTGTGGTGATTTAGGTGCAGAGTCTTTTGGGTTATTTTCCTGCACCATAAATGGAGAGGAACAGGATCAGAGTCATAGAGCTGTCTACAGGTAAGAAGACAATATGTCTGAAAAATGAATGTATGTACACTTGTACCACTACTTACGAATGCTTCACCATATTAATTTTTCAGGTTACAAAACACTTTGATATGTAAATTATTGTTCCAAGGTATGATAATTTGTCTAAATTACAGAAAGAAGTGTAGCATATATATTAAGGAAATGCTGCAACCTTTGTTGTACAGAGACATATATGAGCTAGAAGACCAACCCCTTCAGCAATTACATGTTTGAACTGAGAGGCTTTAGATTTGTTTGGTTCGGTGTGGTGGCATTGTTTCATTGGCCTAATGAATAATTTTCTTATATTTTTGCATACACATTTATACAAAATTTGCATTATTTTTATAGGGTTACCAGCGGGGTGATATTAAAGCCTGTCGAACAAATTATGCTAATTCAATGTAGAATATGATTCTATTTACGAAAGAAATTCTGAACCAAATTTATTTTGTAAATAGAGTAACCACTGTATATTCCTATATAGTATATATTTATGAAGCTAAAGCAAACAAAAACAATGACCCCTTTATTTCAGGACAAGAAATGTGTTTTTTTCAATGGATTGGGTAGGATAAGAAAACCAACAAATAATCCAGATTATCTAAAACCTTTGATTTGGCGGGAAGCATAAATATCTCTAATAATGTGTGCTTTTCAGTTTACATAACCAAGCTTGGCGTTTTGGTTTGAGGATTCCTCTGGAGTAAACAGCTGTTCGCTAATGATTGCTATTAATACGAGCAATGATAATACCATGTCTTCTATTCCTTTCAGCTATCCCAACTAGCCAAATTCTTTCTTGTCGTCTGCCTCTCTAACACTGATAAAATAAGGTCAAAAGCCTTGTTGCCTTGCCTATGCACATTCATTTCTGCAGTCTCCATTCATTATATCACAGTATGTGTCGTCTGTGAAAATAATGGAGTCGAGGTTATCAAGTGGCATAACTCAACATTAACAAAAAATGGATGTCAACGAAAGTGCATCTTCATATAGATGAAATGGTTTGATTCACTTTAGTGATGCATATCACTCATCCATTTCTATTGAATCAACCAATTTTATAGCAGAATTGGAGGTAGTAGTCACTGGACGGGCAAGACGCAGGGAAACGACAAGGACTGGACATGGGGAGAGTACATGTGAACACAAGACAATCCGACAAGGACTGACAAACACACCGGGTTTAAATAGACAGGGTTGACGAGACAATCAGAAACACCTAGGCCACATGAGAGGCAGCAAGCAGATGATACACCAGGGGCGGGGAAACGAGAGGTGACCTCAATGGGCAGTCACAAGGACAGGTCACACAGGGATGAAAAATCCAACAAAACCTGACCAAACCAATATGCAACAATATGTGATTGTTCACAACTGCTTTCAGGTCGAGTCTTGCACAATTCCATTGTCGTTGCCTGAGTGGTATTATTAGACTCCGTGCCAGGCTGATTACAATTATGTGAAAATAAATCCTTGTGCTGTGTTAATAGTTTGAAATATGTGAAATTTAACTGATTAGTCAACTGTTCCACAAAAACAAACATTGGCTTGATCAAAATTGTTGTTTATGTAATACCATTAAGTATATAGTATCTGCAAACTTTGGTTATACCTTTTGAATCTCAACTAACATTTGCTCAAAAAAACAAACGGAAAATTTTAACCAATCCAGTAAAAGGAAGAGTGACGGATGAAACCTTAAAGCCAGCCATCTAAGTAACAATGAAATTTAATTTTTAGTTTAATTAATGCCTTTAGATATTGTATAAATGCATTCTTGAAATCGAATGTTGAGTTTCCTGCCTGATCACTGCAACATCCCAGCTGTGGTACTGTAAATTTTATCCTTAATTTACCATGGTTGCTGAAATGGCGATGGTGTTTACTGACTTGGAAAACCATGAGGAATACTGCTATTTTCATTTCCTCAACCTCCAAATAATTAAAAAATGAAATAAAATCTATATAAAGTCATAAAGTTAACACATGATAAAACAGTAAGAACATCCATTCACTCATTTTCTGTACTGCTTATACTCACAACTACCAACGTTTCAAGTTTGTTTTATGAAGCTGGCTCAGAAGAGAGGCAAAACATCTTCCAAGACACTCAGAAAACTCCAGTTGTGATCAATACAATGTCTGGATAAATGAGAATTTTCTGAGACATATTGAGAGCATAAACTGTACAAACTTCCCTCAGATCTTGAGCTTCAATTTTTTTTCTTTTTTTGTCATTTCAGGTTTGTACCTAGGCATGATGATGAGTTGGAGCTGGAAGTAGATGATCCATTGTTGGTGGAGGTGCAAGGGGAGGATTACTGGTATGAGGGGTTCAACATGAGAACTGGTGCCCGGGGAATCTTCCCTGCTTACTATGCTATTGAGGTGACGAAGGAGGTTGAGAACTTTAAAGGTAATTAGCAAATATTTAACTGCATAACAAAGAAACGCAATACAGTGGTACCTCGAGATATGATCTTAATTCGTTCCGGGACTGAGCTCGTATGTCGATATTCTAGTAACTCGAATGAACATTTCCCATTGAAATGAACTAAAAACAAATTAATTTGTTTCAACCCTCTGAAAAAACACCAAAAACAGGATATTGGATTGGAAATTTTTTTTTTATTTCTTCTAATCGCCATCTATTAACAAAGTAACACAACTAGTGGTTTAATATTACTAAAATGTGTTTAATAGAACTAAAATTAGACGGATTTCACGGAGGTGTAGAGAGAGAGGGACAGATAGGGGGGGGCGAGTGGGGGAGACTTTTAACATAAACTAATTTAAATGAAAATGGATTACGATGCAGACACACTCAAAAATCAATTTAATCTAACCTTACACTAAACTTAATTCAAATTTTGTTTTACATTTTTATACCGGCCGGGTTGGCTGTTTGCCCCGCCTGCACCCTCACTCACTATCGATGGGCTGTTTGTTTTTGTATTCCCTTCAAAATATTCCGAAAATGATGCCCACAAATGTCCTCACAATAGGATAACGCACGACCACTTGACAACGAACACTGAAAAAATGCAACGCTCCGCCCAGTGCTCGCAGAGACATTACAAAGAGGGAGTTGCGACCAGAGACATTGCACAAGGGAGTTGCTGGGAGAGAGCCAGTGCCCCTGATGTTCTTATGAGCAGCCAACGAGAAGAAATATATATACTCCTCGTATCAGCGATCGATAAAGCATTCGCGCTGAGTGACAGAAAAAAAACACTGAAAAAAATGCAACGCTCCGCCCAGTGCTCATAGATATCTGTTATACACGAAAGAGATGCGGCAAAAAAGACAGTGCGCTACAATGATAAACAGCCTGTCGTGTCTTGGCCACCTGGCTTTCTCGCATCTCGACATTTTTCTCGTGTCTAGAGATAATTATTTGCCTCAGAATTTTACTCGTATCTCGAAATGCTCCTATGTCGAGGTACCACTGTAGTAATAAGTCGATGTTTCATTAACCAGCACACATTCTAACAATTAAAGTCATAGAAGAAAATATGAGGGACATAAACTGAAAGCTCCTCATTATTGTTTGCCACTTTTTCTTAGTGATTGTAATCTATATTTTCTGTAGTTGTTAATGAACAAAGTAAAATGTGTTTTTAAATCATGTGAAAAAGAATGCAAATGTAGATGCTATTTAGACTTTTTTAAATTTACTTCAGCAAAGAGCAGTGAGTGGCTCGACAGATACCGGCTAAAGTTCCTGGGCTCAGTCCAAGTACCCTATCACAAAGGAAACGACGTTCTCTGCGCAGCTATGCAAAAGGTAGATATATTTTCTTTCAGCATTTTATTTTGGACCCATGTTATCTGTTAATCTTATGTTTTACCACGTGTAAAAAACGCACTGAAAAATTTAGTTTGACAATATATTCCCTTTTCCCAGATTGCCACCAACAGAAGAATGACGGTCAAGCACAACCCACCTTCATCTTGTATCCTGGAAATCAGCGTGAAGGGAATAAAACTGGCTGTTCAGGAAGATTATTACTCCTGTGACCGCGTATGACAGCGTTCTGCTTTTTGAGCTGTTCTAGACGATTATTTAAAAAAAAAAATTATATATATATATATATATATATATATATATATATATATATATATATATATATATATATAAATGTAAATATATATATATAAGTTTTTTTAAATGAAATATATTTATATATATATATATATATATATATATATATATATATATATATATATATATATATATATATATATAAATTTCTTTTTTTATATGCTACATATTTATTGCAGTTTGTTAAAACATTGCCGTAGCTATTGTTGTGCTTCACCCTGCCTTTTTCTCTTGTGTCACCATTAGAGTAACGAGTGCAGCCACTTTTTCCTGTTAAAAAATGTCTCCTTCTGTGGTTATCACCCAAAAAACTGCAAGTGAGTGAACTATATATTGTAGAATAAACCCTCCAAATTCTTATTTTGATTTGTTTATGTAAAGATGTATGTATCGTGTAAAGTTATATTCTTCCAATTTTATCATTTGTTAAAATTATGTTATCGTGAGTTAATTTTGTTTTATTTTAAAGAAAATAATAATCGGACATATCCTTCAAGTACAATACCAACTATGACTGCCAGCCAGATTTACTGTATTGAAAAACAAAAGGAGATACGTATAATGTCATGTACTTTTTTGCCTCTGTAGATATTTTGGTTTCATAACCAAGCACCCAGCAGACCAGAGATTTGCCTGCCATGTGTTTGTGTCTGAAGATTCGACCAAGGCTGTTGCAGAGTCAGTAGGGTGAGTTTTTTTAATTTGTTTTTTTGGTTTTTTGCTATGAACCCCCAGTTAGACTCCAGGAATATTTTTTAAATATTTTTTCTTCTTTTCTTTGGGCTGAGGAGGCAAAACAGATCCATTATTGAAGAGAACATAATTTTCCAGCTAAGAGAACCTGTCCTCTGATATTATCTGACTTTTACAATGGCAAGTCCATCTGGCGCTTTCAATTGGTGTTCCGCTCTGGTACAAAATAGACCAACGAAGCACAGGACGTGCGCCGTGACTTTGGGTCGCATCATGAAGTGCAGTGACAGCAAATCTAATGTACATTAGTGGGAGTTTTGGAAGCTGTTGTGCGTTTTCCTTTCTTTTCTTGTATATGCGACAAAGAGGCTCCTGTATTTGACTCAATTGCAGTTTTTTCTATTGCTCGTACAATGAAGTCTCGTTCAAAGTCAGAGAAAACACCAAACTGTACATCTTTTCACACCGAGTCAGTGATAGGCCTAAGTTTGCAAATCTATAAAACAAATATTAAGCATTGGTTAAAAATCACAAGTACTCTACACGACAGTGTAGATTTAGATTTTTCACACAGAAACATCGGTCAAATCCTATTAGTGTCCCATCTGTGCTTCTGTGATTGGTTCTTTCAGATTCCACCTCTGCTTAATAGCCCTACCTTTAGCTTTAATTTTGAAATCCAGCCCAAACTACAAAGCACCAGACTGACTTGCCATATATTTTGTACACAGTGAAAGACAGGGTTGTTTAGCAGGGCTATGAAATCCTACCTACTGGTTATGTTTGTGCTCAGGTAAAAGTAATTCAACTGTTACTTTACAAACATCTTTTGGGGTCTTGCCTATTCATTAAATTATATTGAGCTTTTTTTTAAAGCAGGGTTTTCCACATGCTCTATTGGAAGCTTCAAAACTTTTAAGGGGAGTCAATGAATTGCAGCTCTGTCCTGTTTGTGCACTGTTTCATAAAATGTCCCTTTCTAATTTTAATAATGAATATTTATTTATATTTTGTCCAATGGATATTTTTTTCACTGTCCCTTATTTGCCTTACAGGAAAGCCTTCCAGCTGTATTACAAAGAATTTGTGGAATTTTCGTGCCCCACAGAAGATATCTACTTGGAGTAGCTCAGTCCTGCCTTCAACCACAGCCTTTGTATATTACAGTGTATACTATGATGTTGCATGGATACATCTAAGAAAACACCTGAGAGGAAAATAAGTGGAAGTGAGGTAGTATCCAAAGGTTGGTTGTGATGTAGGATGAAATAGGATGAAGCCAGAAGTGTTTTAATATTATGCAAAATGGCATCAGCAACAAGACGGTGTCAGAGGTTGTCCATAAAGAAGCACATCAGTCACTGTAGGCCTTCCAGTGCCAGTCAGGAAAGTAGCAGGCATATTTATGTATATATGTATGTATGTACAGTCGTGGTCAAAAGTTTACATACACTTGTAAAGAACATAATGTCATGGCTCTCTTGAGTTTCCAGTTATTTCTACAACTCTGATTCAGTCACCAGCTGTAGTCACTCATAATCACTCACAAAAAGTTAAGAGGCCATGCTATGAAGCTCATTTCACTGACACAACTTTCTAAGTCACCAAAATTGCTAATTCGTGTTGCTTCATGTATATTTTTGACCCAGCAAATTTGATCACTTTATCTGTTAACCCATAATAAAGTCATAAAAGAACCATACTTCATGAATGTTTTTTTGTGACAAAGAAGTATCTGTTCCAATCACTCTATCAGAGAAAAATCAGAGTTGTAGAAATAACTGGAAACTCAAGAGAGCCATGACATTATGTTCTTCACAAGTGTGTGTAATCTTTTGACCACAATTGTATGTATGTATGTATGTATGTGTATATATATATATATATATATATATATATATATATATATATATATATATATATATATATATATATATATATATATATATATACATATACATATATATATATATATATATATATATATATATATATATATATATATATATATATATATATATATATATATATATATATATATATATATACGTATGTTTCCTTTGACATTGTACATTTGGGGTATGTATGAAGAAATAACCCTTCTTGCATTGACAGACCTGATTGACTTAACTAGAATCCAGCATAATGCAGTTCCATGCACGAGTTGGTTTTATGTGACATGAAAGTCATTTTGTGATAAAGGACACTACCAACACAAACAACAGTAGACAGTAAAGGATGAAACAGTCAAGTTGATGTTCAGCATTGTATGCATACCACTTAACGTGTACTTGACATCCTGTGTTGACACTTAAAACTTAGATATTGTGCTTCACTATTGAGTTACAAAAATACAAGTATCACATCTAAGAAGGTTTATAAGAACATGAATTGAATGAATATACAGGAGGATGTCAGCAAGACTTCATGTTTAGAGAGAATAGGGAAAGAAAAAAATTAGAATAAGATACAACAGGCCCCCTGTGCAGCAGATACACAGGAGCAGAGTCCTCCACTACTAGTGCCTCTTTTTCATAATTTATTGGGATCTTTCTCTATCATGTCCACAACATTTGAAATGACGTTACTAAGAGTGTGATTGAATGATGATATAGTGTTTTAATCAACCTTTTCCCCTCTGCCCTTCATATGCTATCACTGGTAGTCTGTTATGTACTGGAATATGTGCACGATTTGTTGGAGCTTCATTCTTTTCAAAACATGCCTTTTCCCAGTACCTATGTTACCATAAGGATGTTTTCTGCAATGAAGGTTATTTAGAAGAGAAGCTAAACCGAAGAATGACTAGCGCAGCACTATTGTTCTGCAGTGGGGACAAATAACAACATTCTACATCCTCTCACTAACATCTATTTGTAAGAGATCATTTGATGGTATATATATATTTAAAGGAATGTTTCTAAATACGGGATTTTTTTTTAAAGGATGTGGCCACAAAGCCCCAAGCAGGTAATTCCTGAAAATAAAGAAAATCGTCTGTGGTAATCATGAAGTGACTTTGTACAGCGAGCATCTAGACAGAATATTCACTGCTGTGGTGGCTAAATAAAAGGTATGTACATATCTGTCATATAAATTCAATATCTGTTATTCAAAACATTGTATCAATTTAACATGTAGGAAGTGAAATATTTATTTTTGGATTTTTTTTCCTGGTTCCTGGGTGTGATTTCTTTAATAAAAAAATCCTCACGTCCTCTTATTATTACATCACAATGCATTCAAAACGATTATATTAAGTTGCATATTGCACTAAATACCCCTCTGGTCCAGAAATATTGTATCATTACTTCTGAATCGTTAATAGAGCTTAACCACTAATCATTTATGATTAAAATTGACAAACATTTTGTATAGTGTGCAAGGTGTGCACTGAATGTTTTAAACTCAATGTCTCCCTGGACGATGGTAAGATGTTTCCAGCTTTGTTCTTATGAGAGTCACAGTTATAATGATTTCTGATATTTTATTACCACAAGATGAGTAACAATATTGGAATGTTTGGAATTGTTTTGTAGCGCATCACTCTGATCTGATGAGTGCTTTATTAATATTCATCCTCAAGGTTTGGGGAATAAAAATTATCTTTGTAAAACAGAGGCCTCTCGCCGTAATCTGCAAAAAAAAATTAGTCATTTATATAAACAGCTTTAATGTTTTTTTAAAAAAAAAGCAGGAAACATGTAACAAGCTATCCTGAATGTAAGCTGCTGGTAACTATGTTAACCATTGTTGATCAGATACAGCAAGAATTGGTATCTCACCATCAGTATCACTAGTATGTGGTTGAAGGTTGCTGGAATAATAGAACTCAATTTTTGGAGGATGGTCGTCAATTCTGGAAAACGAAAGATGACAAATCGATTAAAAAAACTGGTATAGTTTGTTGCAAAGCGTCCGTGCATGTTCTATATTATCGAGAGCTATTTCTGAGGCTGTATTGTTTAAAGGAAACGACGCAACAGTTAAAAGGTGCTTTTAAATACTACAGCAAGTGACCTTAAAATGATAGCAGATCATTTAACAAAAATACATGAAAATAGTGACATTTATTTCTCAAGAATTAAATTAGACCCTCCTTCGTCTTGCATTCTAATGGGACGGCTCAGAGGTATAGCCATCCCCAAAACGTTTGTCGGTTCAATGCCCATATCTATGGCGGCCTGGTGGGGCGATTGGTTAGCGCGTCGGCCTCACAGCTCTGGGGTGCTGGGTTCAAATCCAGGTCACGTCCACCTGTGTGGAGTTTGCATGCTCTCCCCGGGCCTGCGTGGGTTTCCTCTGGGTACTCCGGTTTCCAAAAACATGCATGGTAGGCTGATTGGACACTAAATTGCCCCTAGCTATGGGTTTGAGTGTGCATGGTTGTCTGTCTCCTTGTGCCCTGCGATCAGCTGGCCACCAATTCAGGTTGTCCCCCGCCTGTGGCCCGGAGTAAGCTGGGATAGGCTCCAGCACCCCCTGTGACCCTAATGAGGATAAAGTGGTTCAGAAAATGAGATGAGATGACCCCCACAATGCTCCTGATGATGTGTCATGAGTAAGCAAATGTCAACATGCTCTGAGGCATTATACAAGTAAAGGTTCATTTACCATTTATGAGCTACCCTGGCCTCATGCACAAAAAATATCAAATACAAAACAATTTTACACCTGGGATGAGCTGCTCTCATGCTACCCATAGGTGTTCTATTCTGTTGTTGCTTGCATTTCTGATGATCTTGTCTAGAGTATTTTCTTCGGTGAAATAACTATAAAAGGGTTTTGAAAAAAAGACAGCCATATTTGATCGCTCGTTTTCTACATCTAGCACCAATAGTGCTCAGGCAAAAAAGCAAGAACGGCAACAGGAAGAAACGTAACGTTTTGGTGATAACATTCAAATAAAATGAAAAAAAATACCTTCTCGATATAGGACCTGCCATATTTTTACTGAATAATAGAGTCAGAATTAGGATGTGTAACATTCTTGAGACAACTTTATGCATTGTTTTTTTAAATCACAAAATCACCCATTTGGCCATGGCACAGTACGTACAGCCTATAACCACATCATAGAGCAGTGCGTAAAAGGTAGTGACGATGTTAAATGATGCAACTTCACAGCTCATTAGTGATGTAAAAAAGATGTAGATGTGATGTAATACATGAATATTATGCTAAAACTTTAGCTTAAATTTACATTTATTCAGTTCACTTTGCTTCTGTTTTTTAGGTGCAAAATGTTGTGCGTTATCCTCAAACAAATATGGTAGTACTTGCAAAAGTAGCAGCAAGTTGTGCTGCAAATGCGGCCAAGAAAGGCTGTTCTCCCCAAACAGTCGAAGCACAGGTGGCATGGAGGTGGGATCGAGGCGTGCCAAAAGTGTGGCCAGGAGATTATTTGCATCGTACATGCACTTTGGAAGGCCTTGCTGGCGTGGTAAATGTGTTATGTAGCCATTGTAAACAAGCTAGAAAAAGCAGGTTCCAGTTTACACGTTGTAACATGTTAAGGTTGTTGAATGACATTTGGCACAGAAGAAGTCATGATTCAGCACAATCAGAATTCTTAATTATGATCGGGAAGACTTATTTTCCCCATTCTGAAGCATATAAGTAGCAATGTTTAGATGGCCAGAAGTGACTGTTGATTTTTCTCTTCTTGGTGATGACATAAACTAAAATTGCTAATCCTTTATTTAACTCAAAGGCAGGTAAAGGAATTATTATCAAACCCCTAGATATGTTTGTAATATGAAACGAAAGAGGTGATTAAAATTCCCAGTCGTGAAGGGATTTCAGGAATTTAGTGATAGATTAGCCTGCTTAACTCAAATTCATAATGTAGGAGAGGAAAGAGTAAAAGGTGACAAATAAGAAATTAGAAGTCTGAAAAAGTCACTTTATTTATTAAATGACCCTCACAGTTACTTTATACTTTGCTATACTCATTAAATCTCTTGAACCATTGCGGCCATCCTGCCCAAAGCATCCTGGCACCACCTGTGTCATTCATATGACCCTGATTTTGTTAGAGAACCATGATGCATTATTCATTGTCCTTATCCATATGGTTCATTGGCTCACCTTTGAACATCCGTAAAGACGGATCTCTGTCAATACACATAGTGAGAGCATTCTGTAATTTATTTATTAATACACCAATTAATGTGGACAAGTAGAGTTCGCATTTTATCTCATGATCTCTTTTACAAAACGCAATAATTTAATTTTCTTCTATATGGTGTGATTAAAGAAGTAACCCGTACCCTCCACCAGACCACCACCACCTTTTTTGTACCAAACATGACTGAAATTACTTTAATTCCCATATTTTCATCTCAGTTCCTACAAAAGAAGATAATTGGATGGGAACACAAATATTTTCGTTTAACAATTCAGCCGCTGGAGTGTAAGCCTTGTGAGGATAAGTGTTTCAGAAAATGAATGGATGAATTAATTCAGCAAACGAACACAATTTAGCACATTTCACTCATCCTTTTAACACTAAATACCCAATAAGGCGCAGTTTTCGTTGAATCCAGACGAGGGCGGCAGTGTTTCATTACAATAGCATTTCTGTGTGTAAGGCCAAGTCTATTTTAGCCCTATTTTACCCTAGAATCAGTTGTATATACTTGAATTAGTGTAGCAAACTTTAGAGTCTAAAATTTACACCATACGAATATGGTATGAGGTTTACTAGATTGTACTACCAAAGCAAATGTAAGAGTGTCTTGAATTTCTTTATTCCTGTAAATTAAGTCTTGTTTTTGAGCCATTTTGATTATTGTAAATGCCTTTGAATCTAATATCTTACCCTCATTTGCCACACTTCATTTTATACTAGTTCTGAAGGTATTGATGCACGTTGATTGCATCAGTTTATTATCTGGCCAAAACTCCAGTTTGCGAAAAGTGTCCAAACACTTGCAAAAAGAAAAAAAGCACATTCAAATTGCTAAAACTTCAAGCACTTTACAAAAAAAAAGAAAAAACACAACATGAATGTATATTGAACAAAGCACCAATGTAAATTAGCCAAAGCACCAATGCAAAAGCCTCCACTTGAATGCAAAACGGAAGAGCCGGAAGTAGACTAAATTCCACAGAGGTAGACAATAAGACTACAACTAGGGTAGGAGTTGTATTCCCAATCTTCTTGTCGCACAAAGCAATCTACAATATCGAAGTGAAAAAAAATATTTGTGAGTGAATTCCTGTTAGTTACACTTTCAAACAAAACAGATGCCAGGTGGATCAGTCAAGTTGACTGATATGTATCCAGTATATTATTTGTTGTATGACTGAAATCATTGTTGAATACTGTATATTATTTGTTGTTTTGTCGTACTAGAAATAGTGCACAGATGAAAAAGGGTGTAAAAACCATAACTTGCTAAGAACACCAATCACAAATCTGGAATCCCTTCTAGATTAGTGACTAAAATAACATGTGTCCTGCCATAGTTTCCTGGCACTGAAAGTTCAGAAATAGAAAAATACCAAGAGAAGGCGACAAACAGGCATACTACTCTATATGAGGAGACCTTTCAGCGCACATGCATGGATGTAATCAACAACCAGTTCCTTGGGAAAAATAAACAGTGGTGGACAGGGATTAACGTGATAAAACAAGTTACCTCATTACCTCTGTTTTTATGAAGTCCACCCATGCTACAAGCTCAGATCTACACTTTGTAGTATAGGATAGTATTTTGGAATCTAGGATAATATCGCTATGAAAATAGCAAGCATAATTAAGACTAATGTGGCATGACTAAAGGTATTTTCGTTTACCGACATGAGTTCAAAAGAACTTCAAACCGCCCGCCCCCCTAAATGTATCAACAACAAATAGAAGCTGAAGTATGAAAACATTTGAAGTGTCCGCATCTTCCTGAACCTCTTCTTTTAATCATCATTATCTTCATTACTCATGTAAGAGTCTTTGGAGTTTTCTGAAATTGGAACTGTTTGGCCTTCTGTTGTAACAGCCGATCTCGTGCGATAGACCCACTACTTGACTAGCTTGCTGAGACCTGTATCTGTCAGGCCCAGACTAAGTTCTTTAATCAAAGGGTACGGAGGGCCTTAGGTAAATAAAAGTTTTGTATAACACCAGAGAGTGCCGCTCCTACATGCTGTACTGTTTTTGGACATTGGACAAAATAGAAACAAGAACTTTTGAACCAATGTATCCAATTTATGCATCTATTCAATGGTGGCCGGCAGTTGTGGTTGTATTCTCTGTTAACTAAGGCAGTAAGAAGCAAGCAAAATCTCACACAGTGCGGGAGTAAAAAGCCCATCTTTGAAGGAGCTGTCAGAGTATCCTGCAGGGGGTGGATACGGTTGTCCAGCCTGGTTGACAGCCACTGTGTGAGTTGAGCAACATATTATATGTACAATATCTGTACACCATCTAATTTATAATTTATATTTTTGTCATTAGCACGGTCATTGATTTTGTTGTTATTTTCACCATCATTGATATGGATTTAGTTGTACTGGTATATCAAGCGTTCATACTATTTTTGTTACTATTTCCCTTTTAATTTTTTTTTTTTTTTTAAATAACAAAAACAAAACAACTTATTCAACCACGGCAATAATTAATGGTGCAACCAGAGATCCTAATGTTCACATTTATCCTTTTTGCTTTCATTGGGTCAAAATCTTACACCCAAAAATAATGTCTTCAGAATTGGTCTTTTTTAACCCCTGTGGTCAGAACTCAAATTAGCTGCAATTGTAACCAGGTAATGCTAAATTGTGACCTTGTGAGTTGTATTTATCCATTAACTCTTATTTTGAATGTGTTCAAACGTAAAAGGACAATAGTGCTATTTTTCTTTTTCTTGTGTTTTATTTCACTTGCCAATGTTTTGGGTTATTACCTATCAAATGCAGGTTTGATTCCCCAATTTATTATTTAACTCATTAATTTGTTCATTTTCTGAACCGATTATCTTCACAAGGGTTGTAAGTGGTGCTGGAACCTACACCGAATTCAATTCGGTGTAGGTTCCAGCACCACTTAATAGGACCTGAAAAATACAGTTTATGGATTAAAAAACAATTCAATTGTTTTTTAATCCATAAACTGTATTTTTCATTTCATTTTCCGTACCGCTTATCCTTACAAGAGCCACAGGGGGTGCTGGGTCCTATCCCAGCCAACCATGGGGAGCAGACAGAACTGTATTTGATTATCAGTTAATTATCTTTTTTTTTTATATTTCAGTGTGAAGGAGATCAATATGGAATAAGAGAAGAGTTTAAGAAATGGGAGATTGTTGCCAGGGACATTTTAAAAAAAGAAGAGGCTCAGTAAAATCAAAGTAAACTCAGGTAACACTCAAGTCAAGGGCATCTGGGACATCCTTTTCGTTCCACATTCCTGTCTGACGCACACACACAAAGCAGCATTGTATTGAGCTTCATCTTAGTCATATCACAGTATCATACATACACATTTGGCCTCCAGCCACATTTGCCATTGTGTAGAGTTATGGACTGACAGTCTTAATAGGACCTGCAAATGTTTCGACGTTGTACAAAGATGAGGTATGAATTTCAAAAGCGATGGGAGAAGAGGACATGCTGTCACTTAAGGATTCTTTAAACTATGGTCAAATGACACAAATGTCATTTAAGGACCATGAAGAAGCAATGACAGCAAAAGGGTGTGCCTTTTATTCATCATGGATACTTTTTGGTTACACATGGAATCAAATAACTTTGTGTTATCTCAAAGTATTAGCTAGTTTGTTTAAGAAACAACTTAAAGATAATGAAACATCAAATGGATAATTTTCTCCTAAATACATAGAATCTGTTTGAAAGTAATTGCTGAAAAATATGAGCACAAGCATAAAAGGAGTTCTGAATTTCTGATTTATAGGCTGAAATTCTTACAAACTTCTCTCAAATCTTTAGGTGAGGTTTAAAATGTCAAAGTCAAGTATAAGTCAGTCGGTTTTCCATTTTAGCAAGGCACAATATCACAATGCCTTTTAATATGCATACTTCCTGGATGTGCTCAACAACATGGTGACATTATTTAAAATACCAAAACATAAGGAGATTAGAAACAGGCCTGCATTAAGATTTTAATAGACACATTAGAACAGTTTGTATACTCCGTTTTTTTTAAAGTGATGCACTGTAATCCTTACGACTGAAAAACATCAACAAAATGGTGGTCTACACTGCTTATACTACATTCAATAGTATAACATTCAATTTAAAAAAAATCATAACCTGTGTAATAATAGGTGTGAAATACCTGGTATAACATTCATCTTAATGTACACATACCCTCGGAGTAGGGTGTGAATACTCTAAATGTTTTTGAGTTATCTTATTAAAATGTCTTCTCTTCTATTGCATATCCTGTCGACTTCTAGATAAAAGCACTAATCAATCAGAATGAAGCTCAATGGGAAGAAAATAATATTTTACTTGAAAAGAAGAGTCAAACCTAAATAGCTGGAAATATGTAGAAAATGGAAATGGCTAGGAGATGCACTACTAAACAAAATGAAGCACGGGAACTCACAAAGATTTTCAATTTAACAGTGTTTGAGGTAATGCATTATTATGAAGTTGCTTTTTCTAAGAACATTCAATTAAAAAGAAAATCACAATTTCTTGACACCTACAATGTTGATCCATTGCTAATAATGTAAATGCTCTGAATGGCAAATGACAAAACTAAGTGCCAAATGTAAATGTGATAGAGTAAGCCGATTTTGACAGAGTGATAATGTGGCTTGCTTTCTCCTCATCTGATTTACTTTGGAAATTCTTTGTCCCGCAGGTACCTGAAATAGAAGTCAGTTTTTGAGAGTAAAATGTCTTGGGAGAGGTTCTTGTCCACTGACTTGGAGAAGAGGAGGGAAAAATCCACAAATCCTCCATATGATTGGCACTAGGTAATTAATTTTCTACAGGGATTTGGACCATCCCCTGACATATAAGTGAAACACAGTATGCATATGCATACACATAAAGGGTGCGTTTGATTGCCCCACCTCTTCTTTTGATGTTTCCTTTTACCTGTGCATTTTTTAAATCCAAATCCTTCTTTGAATCATCAATGCATGCAAAATTCAGTTGATGTACAAGGCCAAAGTGCAGTACACATACTCAGTCTTCCTTTGGAGATGCATTGTATGACATTTGATATTTTCTTTCAGCACATTGCCAGTTGAATGCAGTTTCTGCGATGGTAAGTCTTTAATTTTGTTTTCTGCTGTAATTTAAATACATTGGAAAAAATTGTTTGGATATATTTCATGTCATTCCTGTTTTCCTTTTTTAACTCCTATAATCATGGTTGCATGGCATTTCTCCTCTAATAATTACACTTCAATTATGTTAATAGTAGAGCATGCAATTATGAGGCATGATTGGTTTCTTCAAGGAAAATATCTGCAATTGTCCATATGTTTGTGTGCATGTGTGTGCGCTTTCTGGATAAGAGGTAAGTGCACCACATTAATGACAACCAAGCTTATGTAAAGTGCCGCAGCGTATTTATAGAGTCAGCTGGGGTTCTGAACGCCTTCAAATAGGAAGAGTTCACAAACCTTATTATTACACTTGCATAAACACACCCGTGCCTTCACGCACACTTGCATGTAACTTTTTCTGGATTCATGTAGAATATTCAGTTTGGTTTGAATCAGTAATCTCATCTAAATTTATTTGAAGAACCTTTTTTAATTCATTCATTTTCTGAACTGCTATCAGCACAAGGTTTGCTGGGGTGCTGTAGCTTATCCTATCCCAGCTAACGACGGGCATCAGGTGGAGGATGCCCTGAATTGGTGGCCAGCCAATCGCAGGGCACAACTATTCAAACTCACACTGATACCAAGGGCAATTTAAAGTATCCAAGCAGCCTACTGTGGATGTTTTTGGGATGTGGGAAGAACCTAGAGTACACAGAGAAAACCCACGCAAGCCCAGGGAGAACATGCAAATTCCACACTGGAAGGTCTGGACCTGGGAAAATAAACTTGTGAATTTAATGCACCATAGAGGGTTGTTAACAATCCTGTGATATTTGACTGATTAAAAAACATCATCAACTGTGAAAATGTAGGCATCAAAATCGCGAATATTATGTTCTTTTCTCTGTTTTTAATGCTGTGAGTGTGCCCACTGAAGACACTAAAAGTACACCCTTGTTTACTATTGAAAACCATTACTGCAGATTGCAGTGCTTACCTACGCTCTAAAAACAATAGGAATGATTTCTATACTTTTCCAACAATAAAGCGCACTGGATTTTATAGTTTATCCATAAAGTGCATTAGAGCATCAATTTACTGTGTATCATTTGTTCTTCATCATTTAAAATAGCAGTTGTTTATATATCAATTCAATTACTATTTATTTTATTGTTTTATTAATGTTTTCATGAATGGTAAATGTGTCTTGGGCACTTCCCGGGAGCAGTTATGATAGTCATGCCCCAAAATAACAGGTTTGAGGTTATTAGACACAAACAGAATTCATCCATGAGGCATAATCATAACAATAACAATGTCTCCTCGAACTTAAATACACAGACAGTAGAAAAAACAGAATAATCAGGAAAGACAGGGATGGGGCAGCGTCTAAGAGGCACTTTCAAAGGTTTCGTCATGGATTCACAAAGAGAAATATGAATGATCACAAGGGACTGTGTACAGGCAGCACCATGGCAGATGCATTTTCTGGAAAATAACCGAAAGTGAAGGTGAGTCAGAGACCGAAGATAAATGTTACAAAGTAAAAAAGAATTCCCTTTGATTATGCTAATTCCCTATCTGGGCTTTTAGTTTTAATACTATCTTTATAAGTAATTATAGCGCGTCAGCCTAACAGCTCTGGGTTTAAATCCAGGTTACGTCCACCTGTGTGGAGTTTGCAAGTTTTCCCTGGGCCTCCGTGGGTTTCCTCCGGGTACTTTGGTTTCCTCCCACATTCCAAAAACATGCATGGTAGGCTGATTGGACACTCTAAATTGCCCCTAGGTATGAGTGTGAGTGCATGGTTGGCTGTCTCCTTGTGCCCTGTGATCGGCTGGCCATTGATCCAGGGTGTCCCCCGCCTCTGGTCTGGAGTCAGCTCGGATAGGATCCAGCACCCCGCACGACTCTAATGATGATAAAGCGGTTCATAAAATGAGATGAGTAATTAGCACCATCTGAGCTGTAGCCCATTGCTATGCTTAAAAAAAGCTTCCAAATCTGAGTGTGCATGCTGTGGCTGTATGACACTGAAAAGCACATAGAAATTACCATGTAGTGATGTATAATTTGGTGGTTTTATATTTTCCCTGCTCACTTTTTTATATATAGTATATATATTTCCCTGCCAGGTGCTCTTGGAGTGGTTCATCACAGCAGTATATGATATGTAGTTTTACTTAGGTCACACTTGCAGTTGCAGGAAAAAAACAACAACAAAAATTAAGTTCACAATTTCTCGCAGAAGTAAGAATAACATTTTGATGAAATAGCGATGTGTAGTGAAGTGTGAATTTTTGCCGTTTAATGTTTGTGGTCATGACGTGCAAATGGTTTTATTGAGCATGTACAGTAACTATGAAGGTGAGCCCTCAAGCCCTGTTCGTCTCTAATGACTAATTCCCATATCACCGCCCTTGCTTTAATGCACACCGTCTTCAGTCCCTGTCGCACTAATCTGTCTGCAACCGTCCAGTTCTTCATTGTGATGTTGCAGCAGATGGAAACTCATTCATGGCCATCAGCTGGGGCTTTATCCCCACTTCATCCTGGCCCAAGAAGACATTAGTCATGGCTCTAGGCAACATAAACACAAATGGGCTAATTGGAAACAGATCACACACTGGCACTTGTGGGGAAATTTACACGCACAATCACACTCACCCGCATGCAGGCCATTCCACATACACACACAAACACAATATCGCACACTTAATATAATCAAACCCTCACACTAACCTACTCTCACACAATGTCTTGCAAACGCTTGCTCTCTGTCTTTCAGAGGCCCCTCCATTTCCCAAAGGAATTACCTCAGGGTGATGGGAAGGGGGTCAGTTTATTGTTTCTTATCAAGAGCATGGGAAATGATTGACTCAACAGACGGGTAATGACAGTGAAAGAGAAAAGATTGAGAAGGTCTTTTGCTCACGGTAATAAACATTGTGTAAAGTAAGCCTTGCATGAATGAATTATGAGTAAGAGCAGAGAACATGATTACTATCAGATTATTTTAACATCCACTCCTTTAATCACACAACTAGTTATGTGTGATAATTATTTCCATGTGGAACAATCAATGTGATTGTTAAAACCTTTGATTTTTGAAAAACAACGCAATTACAGTGGTAGCATTGAAAGAAGTTCTATTAAAGCACATGTACGGCTTATGCTCTTAAAGGTCGCCGTCATGGGACTTGCAGTTTGGGACAAACTAAAAAAAAAGATAAGAGTATACAGGTGTTTAGAACTGGACTATGATCATTAGAATTTTGGTGCAGATTGTATATGATGATATTTAATGGGGTGAACCAAACTAATACAGCTATTTAAATATTAATATTCATAAGAATGAATATAAAATAGTTATCCTATTCATTTTCTGTACTGCTGGAATGATCTTCATAGGATCATTTTAGGTTCAAAAAATGGTCACACCTACAGTGTAATGGGTGACTGTGATTAAGACTTGGGGTTCTCCTCTTGATTGATTGCGAGTCAGTCAAATGCCAGATATAGTCCTGCTCACTTTAATTGGGACTCATGAAATTTAAGTTCATAGTGTGGAATATTTTGAGGGAAAAGAAACTAATCAAGTGTACCACAACCATGCTTTCTATTTTTTTTAAATAATAATAATTTATATACATTTACATGTTTGTTTAAAAACGAGCGGCCCAGTGGTCGAGTGGTTACCGCGTGGACCTGAGATTGAGGGTTCAATCCCAGGTTCCGACCTTCCATTGTGGAGTTTGCATGTTCTCCCCAGGCTTGCATAGGTTTTCTCATGATAGTCCGCTCTCGTCTCGCATTATAAAACGTTTACAAGAATGCACCAATTTTTAGAACTCTCCATTTACATTTTTATTAATTTAGCTATTTCTTTGTTTTTCTTTAGTTTTAGTCTGGTTAATACTGGGTATGATGGACCTGCTCAGTAAAACACTGGAAAATATTTGATATAAAATACAACTGACTGCATATTGGTCATTCAGTGCTTGATTGAAAAAAATGACACTTGAAGTGTGTCAAGGTCACTTCCAAACAGCCCTCTACATTGTGTGCACCTCCCTCTTTTTTTATTATTGTCAGATGAGGAAGAAATGGAGCTGCAAAACTAAGCTTGTGCCAATTAAGTGATGTCCTGGAGCACACAACTAATTTGTGTACACTGACATGTGCAGCTTGGTACTGGCAGAAGGAATGGAGGAGACGGGTGAAGCTACCTATTCTACAGATGAGTCGAGTCAGCAGCATAGCTGAGGCAGCGTTGATGGACAGCGGCTGATTAGGGGAAGGCCGTGGCAGCTCGAGTTTGCTCAGATGCCCCAAGGCTTTGTCAAGGTAGAACACCCCCCACGACCATTACTTATTTATTCATTCTTGCTGGGTGATGTGTTGACAGCCCAGGGCTCCACATAGCAATGATGAACAGGATACTGTTGTTTAGAACTGTTACTGGAACAAAATTCACGGTTGACTAGTCCAACTATATATGCTGTAGATTGGCCAACAAGTGACATTTGTAAAGATAGTGGAGGAGGCAATGGAAGTTCATACACTGGTCAAGACTGACATTTCAGACTCAAGCTTTACCAAAGTTATTTTAAATTTGATTTATTTACAGGTTTAATAAGTTATTGATGAGGAATACACAATGTAAAAACATAAGAAGTAGCATGTATGACGGCCCGGTGGGTCGATTGAGGGTTTGGTCCCAGGTCCGAACCTTCCAGTGTGGAGTTTGCATGTTCTCCCCTGGCTTGCGTGGGTTTTCTCCAGGCACGCTGGTTGACTCCCACATCCCAAAAGCATGCATGATAGGCTGATTGGCCATAGGTGTGAGTGTCTGTCTCCTTGTGCCCTGCAATTGGCTGACCACTAATTCAGGGTGTCACCTGGGACAGGGAATTTCCCGCGACCCTTTTTAGGATAGCACAGAAAATGAATGAATGTGTGAATACCAGTAGAGAGCTGTGTTATGTTTGAGGTTGAGTCCCAGTATACTCAAGGTTGAAAATACTTTAATCAATAGCACTGATGTGTTTCTCCTTCAGAATGAGCTTCAAGCATTGCCAATGCTTTATTTCTGCTTTTTTTGCTCACAATCCCTACTCTCTATCTTTTCTTGTGAACACAAAGTTCAACTTTTATTGGTATTGTCTTGCTGCAAGCTGCAGAAACTACATGATTTTTTTTTTGAAAAATTGATAGAAAGGGAGTGACCACTACTTCCCCTCTTGCTTAATAGTAGGTTTTAAAAATGGAACTCTGTATTCAAAGAGCAGCTTGGAAACCATTGCCAAAATGACATCATGAAGTGCAGAACAACAACACGGAGCTAAAAATGAACCAGGGCATTTGAAGAATAACATACGCCAGCCAAGGATTATTATTATTAAAAAGTAAGGTGACAGTGAGGAGAAACCATGGTTGCGTGTTTGACTCTAGCACCGTCAACTCAAGAAGTGTAGTGTGTAAGCAAAGAGGAAAGAAAGCCTATATCAAAGTTTTGTGGGCAAAGATTTATAATGTGTCCAAAAAAAAGCCCCAGACTGCTTCATGCCTTGTGTGTGTTTTAGGAAATGTTTCTGTGATTTCCTGTCTAATGCGACTCAGAGTTTTATTGATGTCAAAGAAGATTTTACCCTCATCGTGCTGTGTTTGTTTGCAAGCTTGCAATCATGAACGCTGGTGTTTCAACCCCAGTGCAGCAGGAGATTATGTTACGCTGAGGTGTGTTTTAACACAGAAAAGCAGGGGATCAACCATATCACCAACATGTCTGATGATGTCATGATCAGAGAAACAAGAAGACGTGCGGACACCACAAATATACACACAGGTGTGAGAGGAATGCATTTGTTGCTCGTAATTTTTCCAACAGAAGTTTACGTGAAAGTAAAACCAAAAATGTACCATCACTGTTAGATATTAAAAAACATTAACATCTAAACTGGGAAAATACTGATACATATGCTAATGCCCTCTGGGTTTCCAAAATCTTCCATCACAAAGTTCATCCTACACTGCAAGAATTTGTAAAAAAAAAAAAAAAAAAATCCAGCAGATCAACATGATTGAATTAGATATTTTCCAGCTTTATTCAACAATGTCAGCAATGACATGTTGGCCTGCATTACATTCACATTTGAGTGTAACCACCACATTTTGAGAAAGGAAATCCATGATATTTTTAATCAATCATGCTAACAGGTGCTAACACTACTGATCCAATGACTCGATTATTCATGATTTGCATTTAGACAGTACCATATGGAGCGGTCATAAGATACTGCACTTTGCAATGAACAAAATTCATAATAAAAATATATTGAAATATACAATCAAAGCTTTCAGGCATGTTGATGCCAATACACAAAAAGCTATTTTAGATACTATGAACTATTTCTTCTGGCAATCATTGTAAAGCCGGGACACACACAATCTGGGACTCAGTTATTCATCTTCATATTCTTGTCAGTTTGACATAACAGCTATGACAGCATGAAAACCTGATTACAGATCTGTGGGTGGTGTTAATAATTTTCTTTGAGCTTTTGTTGTGGAAAATTTGATGCCGTTTCCACAACAAGATCTCTAATTGGCTGCTAAAAAAGCTCTTAAAACCTTCATTTCTTAGCTCTCAATAATCACCATTATGATTTGATGTAAAATGCATTAGACTCTTCAGACAAACCATGGCTGTTTTGACAATGGTAATTGAGGGAAAAATAAGAAGTGGCTAAGGCACAACATTCATTTTGGCCTTGTCTTGAAACCAAATGTGGTTTGTGATGAGGAAAAAACTTTTTTTAATTATTTTTTATAAATACTATTTTACAATTATTAATATTTATTCATTCATTTTCTGAACCGCTTATCCTCACAAGAATCGCGGGGTGTGGGGCTAAAAGTTCCTCACGGCAAACAATAATGTTTTGGTCCACTGGAGATAGCTTAGATAGGTTTGAAGCAAGACTTGCGGAATGTGGAGAAAGGAACCAAGATTTGCATTTATTGATTACGTGAAAGTAAAACCAAAAATATACCATCACTGTTAGATATTAACAAACATTAATGTCTAAACTGGGACAATACTGATAAATATGCTACTGCCCTCTGGGTTTCCAAAATCTTCCATCAGAAAGTTCATCCTACACTGCAAGAATTTGTAAAAAAAATATCCAGCAGATCAACATGAATGAATTAGATAATCGTAATCAATAAATGCAAGCTTGACGGCTTGCAGAAAAGCTGCCAAAAATCAATTAGGGTTCGGCAAACACCTATCACGTACTTTATAACGGAAATGTTGAGATTCTCTTTCAGGCTGTATCATTTATTAGTAGAAATTTGCTGCAGCTCATGTGAGTATTAAATGTCAAGTTACTCATGGTGTAATGGTACTACATTCGCTGAACTCCAGCCCACGTAGTGTGGTGCACATTTCCGCTCAAGATGGTGTGAATGTGACTGTGAAAGGTTATATTGAATCTGTGACTGATTGGTGACCAGTCAGAATGTAGTGATGGTTTTCCCAACGCCACTTTAGAGAGGCTTCGGCACATCTGCAACCATTGTCGATGCAGAAAGTGAATAAATTAGTATTATGTCTTGAAAAATAAATCTCACTTAGTTTTAAAACTTCCAATTTTATATGAGTACCTGTTTTTGAGTCAGCAAGAAGAAGAAAAAGTGGGACATCTTGGCTGTTGATAATTAGAAGGCTTGATGGAAAAACAGACCACTGCAGTGGCTAGTGATGTCATGAGGATAGTAATCAAATAATCAAGTAAATGTGGGTTTGAAAAGAGCGCTTCCACATAAAAAGAGTGTAGTGTAACCATATGGCTTCATGAAAAGCATGTAGAGCATTGCTGCAGTAAGACAAATAATTCAATACATATGAAGTATTAAATATCTATTATTCTCATCTCATCTCATTTTCTGAACCGCTTTATCCTCACTATGGTCGCAGAGGGTGCTGAAGCCTATCCCAGCTGATTTCAGGCCAGAGGCGGGGGAACAACCTGAACAGGTGGCTAGCTCGCCAAGAGCAGGGCACATGGAGACAAACAACCACCCACAATGAAATATCTATTGTTATGAAATATTGATATCTACTATATAAAATAAATGTAACTGTTAATGGAGATCTCTGTAAACGCAAACAAACTAATGGCCCAGGGAACTATCTTCTTTATGTAATATGAATAAATACACGGCTTATCCTTTTATTATAACTAAACGTTACGTATATCCTTTAGACTAAGTGCCTGGATAAAGTATAGCTGCATAATTAAAGCGACCAATGTGTGTCTTTTAACTTCCTATGACCTGTTGTCCACATGTGTGGACATCACATTTTTGGTTATCAAAGACTACAAGGTTAAATTTTGGACTACAAGGGCCTGCCGTCCACTTATGATATGTACATAATTTTTCTCAGGAACTACATCATTTAAAAAGAGAATTTTGGGGTTTTACACCCATCAGGTCCCAATTAGCCTAAACATTAAAGAGAAAATAAAAATGCATGCCTTGCAAGAGTTTGGGTCTTAAGACGTTAAACTTTCCCCTGCTTTCATAAGTGCAACAATAATACATTAAAGTCAAAAACCTAATATTACTTTAAAAAAATAACTGCTGCTTGACCTCACCAAGTATATTTGTGCATATATTGCAATTTGATAAATAGTGGGTTTAAATGTAATCTAATTTTATGTTGTGTATTATGGAAATGTTAGTAACAAATACTATTATTAAATACTAAAGAATTTTGTATTTCGAAGCAATAAGAATTCTTTTTTTAAAAATAAACCAAAGACATTAAAATATCTACATCGTGTGTTTTCATAATTAGAATAAGTACAATATTTGTGTTTATAAAATTTTATTCAAAAACAGACACCCAATAGGTGATATGTGTACCTGCTGAAGCTGTTGTTGTTGTTGTTAGGTCATCTCAGGCGCCTGACGATTACCCTCAGCAGCGCTAGAGCTGCCACTGGAACGCGGATAAGTTCATCCAGGGGGTAGCCGGAGGTGTGGGGCAATGCGAATATATCCGGCTGGATGAAAAACGTAGGGCGCCATGTTCCTGGGTGGCAGCTCTGGGTGGTTTTGTTGGATTCGCAGGCCACGACGGGCGGCCTCTCGGGAGACACCTCGTGAAGGTTCCAACTGTTGTCTCCCCCTGCTGAAGCTGAAGGTTGAATGCAAACAAAAAACTACTTTTCTAATAGTCATTAGTTTGTCACTTGGTGAGTAACCTCAAATTCTCCATAATGACAGAAACAAGAGCTAAAATTGATTTCATGGTCCGCAGCGGGTCTGCCTTTTGCCCGAGCTCAGCTGAGATAGCCTCCAGCACCCTTTCACCCTGACAAGAATGAGCAGTGTTGGGAATTTATGGGTAGTTCTTTGGCTGAGATATTGACCATTTGCACATGTGAAAGCAAACGTTCAAGAAGCAGGATTTGCAAGTTCCACTATTGCCTAGAGACAAAGATGAAATGTTTTTGACTGTCTTTTGAGTAACAGTAACTTTTTAAATATTCTCCATTCTGAATGGCCCACGACAATTATGTGGCATAAAGACATTCATGCATGTTTGTCATTGGTTTCCTATAGGCTATTCTACATTTGATTATATCCTGTTGTCAAGCCAGAACAAGGAAATCTATGAACTAAGATCAAGAAACTTCTTGACATGAACATCAGGCACCTTTTCAAACTGAGCATCTTAATTAACAGCTTTAATTACATGTAGATCTTAATGCAGAACACCATATGCAGGACTGAATATTCATGGGAGTCACTGAGCGAGCTGTCCTCGCTATGGAGCAAACTGCATCTCTCTTGCCCTCATTATTCCGACATGCTGACAAAGAGCAACATAGCCAAGAACAAGGAGAAAAAGCAAAGGCAGATTCAAAAGTTATCTGCAAACTTCATGACACTGGTAAACAAAAGTGGAGGACAAAATAAGTACTTTTATAATAATCTTCAATGTTGCTCTATAGCCTCAACAAGAACAATTTTGCTGAGGGTTAGTGATTCTAATGTTCTTACTGTTCTACATGGAGATAAAATGAAATAAAAATTTATTAATCCCTGAAGGAAAATTCCAGCTGTGTAAAATGGAAGACTTTTCAAATACTGTTGATTAGCGCTCTGTGCTTTTGAATGTACAGGTGGAACCTCTGAACCTCGTCCATAAAAAACCCTAAATGTGGTTGTGCCAGTACTCTCTAAATTATACCGCTCCTTGCTCAAGGCTAAAATATGTTTTGAACATGTCTAACTTCAAAGTAATGTCATTTGTCTTGATCATTGGTTAATAACCCTTTCTCTCCCATGTTCCATCATTCCAACCAAAGAGGATATTGCGTATGACTGGGAATTTACGTGCGTCTCAGTTGGTGAAAGGAACTATGCTGTGACTGTTACAAGCAAGTATACAGCAGCAATAAGAAAATTGTTGTCACGAGTGTAGTTGCAATGTGTGCATGTTTTTCAAATGCATCTGTGATCATATATATGAAGTCAATAAATTGAGATAAGCTTGACGCTGGATGAAGAAATATGAGAGTAGTTGAGCAGTGCCAGTTCACCGCGAGTTTTTTGCTCATAAACTCCAACACCTCAGTAGCTTTATTTGCACAATCTCCAAGTGTAGGTTAGGTCAATAGAGCACTGTCACTCATACCCTCTGTGCACATGCATGCTTGCAGGTTGTTTGCGACACTTCGGCCAGGGTATTGGCATGTGTGCAAGAGGAAGGGCAGGCCTTGATGTTCCTTTGTGTTTGTTCACCAGGTAACATAGTTACAGCTCTAGCGGCAAAGTGAGTATTATATAACTGTTTCAGTACTATGTTGAGATACACCAATGTATTTGTTCCCGGTTTTACCAAAGGAATTATTCTTATTTTTTGATTGTGTTGATCCCAAATGCCCAACAAGAACCCAATGTGCAACCCTTTGCAGGTAAATTCACTAAGGCTGTCTCCAATTTTTTTAATGCAAACATCCTAAGTTTAAGTACCATCCCAAGCCTAAGTACCCAGTTGGCCTTTCTGCCATGAGCTTTTCTGTACTCATTTTTTAGTGTTGTTTATTTCAGTGGTTGTCCCGCAAAAGTGTGAGTTACTTGTAAGTAATAAATTAGCCAATTTATACCACTGTAACATGCAGTCAGGGAAAGAGAAGAGAAAAGTCTTCCCTGATGGGTTACATGTGTTTTGGGATATTTGAGCTACATTGTCTGTTTTTGGGAGCTAAGCAGATTAAGGTAGTGACCGCAGGCCTCTTTCCACACACCATTAGTGTTACACGCTGCATTATTGCTGAGACGATCTCACACTGGCTGTACTGCGAGTGAAAGTGTATGTCAATCAAATGGCAGATTCCCTATACAGGAATAATGATAGACAAACCGACTCCCTGTTTGTTTGCCTGCTTGTTTGTTTATAACTGGTGCAATCTACCATCACTATTTTTGCAGTTGATGCTGCAACATATTAAAAACCAATAACCATGTGGATAGGACTACAAGCTAATTTTAGCATCTAATTCTCTGTTTCCCCAGCTACTGCTACTCCTGCTTCACTTGCTGCTTCTTCAACAGCCTAGTTAAAGTTGTTTTTGGCAATCTCATCTCCTGGCTCAGCATTGCATCATCTCCTGCTTGCATGGGCCTGAATACGGATTGGAAATTGTACACTTCATTGGGACTCTTCGCTTTAAGTGAGTATTGCGTCACGTAATATGTGCTGTATGTTTCCTTTTCCAACATTATTCTTGTTAGAGACTGGTCCTTCTCAAAAATAACTGATGCATAAAATCCATAAAAATATATACTATATAAAATGTATAAAGTAGACAACACTGTCCACTAAACTAAAATCCAAAAATCCAGTATTCAAAAAATCAAGTGAGTGTACTGTTTCTTTATAATAATATGGCTAAATCACAAGAAAAAAGTACTCTTTTGCATTCAATATCAGTTTATTAGTTTAAGATGTTGAACAGTTTAATCTGATTTATTGTTATTTTAAACAGAGAATTAATTTCAATATAATAAACTAGAATAGGATTGAGAAAATTCTGACATTTGCAATCAGTATCCATTTTTTTGGTGGTCATATAATTGCCTGATTCGGTTTGATGAGCACAATAAAATCGAATATGACCAGTGGTTAGGTTGTTTCTAATAGATGGAAACTAAAGTGCTAAGCAGACTGCACCCTCAAAGGTAGTGTAAACCTACTTACCTGATTGTTTTCTAAATAGGAAAAATATGTTTGAAGATGAGTGATTGAAACTCAGGAATTCGATTAGTATCTTGCACTTAACCTTCACATAGAAGAAAACTGGGGATATTTTATGTTTATTTTGCCTCTTTGTAGCAAAGTTAGAGTAGAACATACGACCCAACATTGGGTCATTAGTATTAAATGAAGATACTTGATTGGCATACTACAAATGCATGTTTAAGATGAAAACAAATGCAGTGAAACACAAAAATACAACATTAAATGCATATTATGGACATACATCCAGTATATTGAGCTTAACTTTAGATATTTAGGTGCTTTGAGTTTAATGTGTGAAAATGTTATGTTTTAAAAAAATCCAGATTGATGTTATAAAAATGTTTCTAAAATGTTTAATTAATTAAAATGTATTTCAAATTGTTTTGTCAGCAATACTTTATGTACTATGTATAAAAGTGTCAGCAACAGCAGCACATGTCTTTCAAGCTTTGGAGTTCAAACACCACAAGTAGCTAAAGGCATTTGAGTTTGTATATAAATAAAACACATCTCTGTTGAGTTTGAATATTTGGAGGTCTTCAGGCAAAACTGAAAATAAATGAAATATAATACAACAGCGGGGAAAGATGTACCAACTAGTTTGAAAGTAGTATATAGCAGACTCAACTCCTGGCATTAAAAATGACTGCAGCCAAGGAAATTACTGTCATGTACTGTACGCTCTATAAAAAATGAAATAAAAAAAGCAATGTGGCTGGTTTGAATGAACAGCAGTGAGGACGACAGCAGAGGCTCTGACTCACCGACTGAATCCATTACAGTCCTGCAGTGACAAAACTTGCCCTTGCCAGCAGTGTCAAGAAACCCATTATAATATATTAGTGACTTATTATGCAAGGAAAACACGCAGAAAAAGCACTGGAGATGTTTTTAAACAAATATATAATTGGAATTTCTGAAGCATATGGAAAATTTGCCTCAGAATCACAATAAGTGGAAATAATTTTTGACACATAAAACAATGTTACTCTTTTTTGTCAAATATTCCTAATAAATGTATAATAAAGATAGAGCCTAAAAAACACAACTATATATAGTGGTAACTGTGGATAGTTAATACCCAATCTCCTCCCACCTGTCCGGGTAGTAAAAGGCAAATCACCAATGCATGGATGAGAAGTGACAGGCAGAACAAGGTGACATAGGTGACAAGGTGACAAAATGCAATCTGTTAACCCAAGCAATATTTTACTGTAGGCCTTATAACGCCTCCAGGAATAGGGTTAAGGACATATAAGGATAACATTGACTTTGGCTCAAGGACAGTGCCTGGGAAGGGACTGAACTCAAGAAGTTTCCTTCATGGCACACTCACTAGTGAAATCCATCTCACACTTCAAATCCATTGCCAGACTTTTCTCTTTGTGTCTTCAGATGCCTATTTTGTCCTATACTAGAGGTCGCCAACTCCATCAAAGGACATTTTATCCATTGCCAATGAAGAAAATATTAATCATTCTCTTCCTGCTCTATGTTTTTCTACGCTCATATACAAGATTCAACAACTCTAAATATCAGTCATTATTTATTCTTCATTTGGATTATGACAGGATACTGCATTAAGCACTTAGGTGGGCTATTCGCATTTGGATAGACATATTAAACAGTGTTGCATTGCTGACTGGCATACAGTAAGAGGCAAATCTGCTCCATAATATTGAACTATGGCTAACAGCCCTAAAACCAGAGTTTTTTTCTTATCTTCCAATGCAAATTTTAGCTGGTTTGAGAGTAAAAATCTCCCTATTTTGTATAAAGATCTGTTACCATATTTATTAATGTGCAAGGTCTCTCTTAAAAAAGACTTAACTAACTAAAATAAATTAGATTAAATTAATACTTGACATGGCACAACGAGTTTGGAGACATGTCGACGTGTATGCTACAGATAACAAAACACAAAAGGTGAGACCAAAAAAAACCTGACCTCTTTGCGAAATTCATCACTGATGTGTCAAGTCGGAGGGAAGGATAGACTATCATCACATAACTGAAAAAGCATTAGTCTATGACTTGAACGGCATCATCTTTAAGACACTCTACTTAAAAGAGCCAATATTTCAATAGAAATTGAAGAAAGATGTTTTTGGACCAGGTTGCAAATGGTTAAAATTAGATTATACTATTTTAAAAGTTGATTTTCAGCCCAAAAAGTTTTTGGTCCCAATAATAAGGTTATTTTGTTGAATGCCAGAAGCTGAAACTTTTATGAGTCTGAATCTTCCCACTACTAATGCTTAAAGCCATGC
The DNA here is from genome assembly GCF_051989625.1 of Stigmatopora argus. Lineage (NCBI taxonomy): Eukaryota > Metazoa > Chordata > Actinopteri > Syngnathiformes > Syngnathidae > Stigmatopora > Stigmatopora argus. The sequence goes on along the minus strand of NC_135388.1, from coordinate 16,207,653 downwards.
AGTGTATTTGGTCCATTGGTATTTTTTTTGCTAAATGTGGACGCATCATGTTTGTTATTTATCATGTTAACATTATATTATTGAGCTACTATATTTAATTTGGTCAGGTAAATAAATTGATCAAATTAGGATTTGCCAATATGTAATCTAGAGCAAGGGTGTCAGACTGGGGTTGGTTCTCGGGCCGCTTTAACGTCAACTCGATTTCATGTGGGCCGGACCATTTTAGATATAATATTTAGATTTTTTTTATATAAATGGATTAAATAAACTGGATTAAAGGCCCTGAATATTCAGTTTTTTTTATAGATCTAAAACAATGTTTGTTTTAGCTTTTTTTATATATATTTTTACATTTTACAAAATGATTTTTGAACTAAAAACAGAAAAAAATTGATTAAAAAGTTACAATTATTGATTTAGAAAGGGGAAAATCAGGAAATTTAATATAAATCTATACTCTTCATTTTAATTTGATCCTAAAACAGAAAGTCGGCACTCATGATTTACTTTCTCAGGTCGCACAAAATGATGCGGCGGGCAGATTTGGCCCCCGGGCCGCCACTTTGACACCTGTGATCTAGAGGGTGCTTTTCAATTATCGGAGGGGTCATTTTTCATTTTTACACAGAGCCCAAATGACATAAAACACGGAAACAACCATGGGAATATTTTGTTCTTTGATGCCACTTGTATGCATAACGTAATGGCAACATAATATGAAAGATAAAGTTGCAGTTGTGCTGAATAGCCACTGATGGTGCTTAATGCCTTTATAGTGGGTTGGCAGGCCAGAAAGTCAGGGTTTTGCTTACATCAGCTTATCGCCCACTTAAGCCCGGCCTAATAAATCCTTCGAGTTGAAGTAAAAAAAAGAGTTTATTGCTGCAATTTAGCAATTCAACACTGATTTGTTCTGAGTCCTTCCACTTTTGTGCACCCTTCATAATCAAACCATGGAAATTGCTTTAAAAAGCTAAGGTCATTGTAGACAAGTGTGTCAAACTCGGGTTGGTTCGCGGGCCGCATTGACGTCAACTCGATTTTCTGTGGGCCAGACCATTTTAGATCTAATATCTAGATTTCTTTAAAAAAAATTAAATTGGATTAAGAGAACTGGATCAAAAGCCTAAATAGATCTAAAGCAATGTTTATTTGAGCTTTTTTTTCTTAGTATTGGAAAATGTCTTTTAATCATGTTTTTTATTTGAAATGGAAACAATTTTTTTTTTATAGTGGAAAATGGAAAATATTTGTATATTTAAACTAAAAACACAAAAGAAAAAATGGATTAAAAAATTGCAATGGTTGATTTTAAAAAGGGGAAAATCAGGAAATGTAATGTACATCTATAATCATTTGAATTTGATCCTAAAACAGAAAGTCGGCACTCATGATTTACTTTCTGGGGCCGCACAAAATGATGCAGCGGGCCAGATTTGGCCCCCGGGCCGCCACTTTGACACCTGTGATGTAAACAATCTGACGGTGTCCATATATTTTTACAGCAACAAAAAAATACATTGTTTTTGTAGCTCAGACTGCAGTTACAGGATGTGGGGCTGTAGTTAGTTTCTCTCATGAGTTTCCACAGAACCACTGTTGCCATTAAGGTGTAAATGATTGACATGGATCTGTTTATCTATGTTGCTATTAATGAATATTATGGTTTGTTTTGTATGCCAGGGTTTCTCCTCGAGTGTAGCTCATAATGATTCTGTCCAAGCCACAGAGGTCCGGCAAAGTTGCGTTCTGCTCTAGCTGCAGTCTTCATCAAATTTAACTTTCCATTTTTCACCTTTCCAAATCCCCAAAGCCATGCCACAGAGGATTCATTTCACACCTGGAAATAGTTTCCCAGTATGTGAGTTCAGGATGGACTTACAGGCAAACAGCCAAAGGAGGCAAGCGGTTATTCAGCCTCAAACAAAGCATATATCTGCGTTGAGCCAATTTTAGCCGCAGGCCATACCAAATTTCATCTCCTTGGCTGCCCGCTTTTTATTCCATGTCACCCTGCCTGTTTCTCCCTGCAGACATTGTGTCCTTTATTTAAACCTCTGTCTGACATACACTGTATTAGCTCTGATTGGTCACAGGACACATCCATTACTAAATGATCTACTGGAATGATACAAAATTGGAACATCTCACATTAGCTGCAAAGTAAACAAAATCTACCAAAGGGATGAGTGAAACTATATATATATATATATATATATATATATATATATATATATATATATATATATATATATATATATATATATATATACATACATAGTAGTACAAAGTAAACAAAATCTACCAAAAGGATGAGTGAAAAACAAATATATATATAATTTTAACAAGTGATATTCAGTAGATTTCAATAAATGTCTATGTTTTTGTGAGAAATAATTATTGCAAAAAAATTAAATATTAGATATAATATATCCATACCTGCAGACCCACTTTAACATATTGTAAGTACTTGCTCTCAACATAAGAAAACTAACAGAGATGACAAATTGTACAAAGGAAGGTTTAAAATCGTCCACTGCCAACCTAATTATTTTCTCTCTTACCCCTCAAACCAACCAACCTCGCAGTGAGGTTTGTTGTAATCTTCAACAAATAACATTCTTCCCAAAAGTCTTAGGCTACATTTACACCACAGCTCCAAGTACCCAAATCGGATCTCTGCATTTAAGCGAATGCAGTGAGATTGTTTCATAATGGTCTGAACAGGCCACGTCACACAGGAAAAAAGGTCACTTCCATATGTGGTTTTAAATCTGACATGGGCAAAGTGTGACAGCTAAAAAGCGTCACAGCTAAAAAGTGTTTTATGGCATGAAAAAATTAAAAGCCACTGCTTGAAATTAATTCTTGTTAGATAGCTGGGAGAGGACACATAAAAATCTGGATCCAATGCCAATGAATAAAAGGAATAATGTTAAAGCTAACTTAAACGAGGCAAAATACGACTTAGCAAAATAGTCAGAGACTGATATCTATTTTAGTTGAGCTAAATAACTTCACAGGTGATTAACCCAACATGTTTAGACTGCTTGTCAACTAATTTGCCTTTGTTATTTTTGCATGCAGGAATGTTTTGATCAGCGCAGGCTGGGATGCTCCTTTTCGTTGATCTTCGATATATTCTTGTCCTTTAAGGGCATTTTTTGGAGAATACGACAAAAACATCGGATTGGTTCAAGACAGACGAGGAACTTTACCAAAGGACGACTAAGGTCAGCACCTACAAAATCTTATGTTTGGCTTAAGTGGAGTAGTCATATTTTATTTGTAAAATAAGGTTATTTTCTGAGGGCTATTTAACACGGCCTATTGTGATCACACACATTTACACATCGATATTATGGATAAATCACCAACAAGAATAGACTCCAACAAGCAACAGAAATACATTCACAATATTGGATTGATCTTTCGCAGACCATTTGATAGTGGGCAGCTCTCTCACTTAATGGGGGAGAAGTTACATTTTTGACCCCTGTGTGGCTTTCACAGGCTCTCCCCATGGTGATGTCAATTTTCAGAGATTACTCTGACTGCCTCTCACATTCCCCAAAATATGCTAGTGAGGTTAAGGAAATGTGGTCACAGTGTGACGTAACTGGCCTCTGCTGGCGCGAGAGAGACCATTTTAATTAGCTTCAATTTGGCAGTCTCGACCGTAAAGACAATGGTTCCCCTCTACAAAATGCTTCTTTTTTAGAAGACTTGTATTAGTGATTTTTTACCATAGGGATTTTCACTGTATTTTACACATTTTATTTAACAGTTTGGTGCAGCCAGGGTCTTCAAGGTCTTTTCTGTTGGTCTCATTTTAATCAAAAGCACTGAAAATACTTGTTTTTTTATTTTGCTCAATGCAGATTATGGAAGAAGTAGGTTTCATAACACAAAATTTTGAAAATGTGTGTGTGACTGTGCCAATGTGTGTGTGACTATCTACAAGTTGCTGAGACCTACTCTTATTTTGCAATGCTTAATGAGGGTCTGTGGTCTGCGAGTGGGTATGTGTGGGCTCGATGTTCTTTGGGCAGTAAAACGTGCATTCAATGTTGCAAAGAGCTGGCATGTAAGATAACCATTAAAAGTGTAAGCTGCCAATCAGATTTAAAATTCATCAAGAAGGGTTTTTTTGCAGGGTTTGAATGACATCTATATTTCCAATCCTCTGATTGATTGAGCTAAATGATATTATATCCATAATCCTCTGATAAATTGAAGTAAATACTGCTCAGAGTTTTTCAAGGAGAACAACACCCAGGTGGTGAAAGTCGGATGGATGGATGAATGGAGGGATAAATGATGTAACATCATCGTGTCTTGATTTCTTCTTTTACCATAATTCAGTGCTTCTCAATACTGTTGCACCCTAGAAGGATTAAACGTTTAATCCCCACTCCACCCAAACAGAAAAATCTTATATTTCTATAAAATTATAAGTATATCTCTGGTTTTCTCCTTGAGCGAACTCTGACAGTGAGCACACACCACTGCTATCCACCGGGTGAATGGCCAATGACACTTTATTCTAGTCCAGCACACAGTATGTTTCTTAAATCACAAGCTCCCGGGTACTATTAAAGACATTTAATTTAATGTAATAATGCTGTAACAAATGTATTAATCAAGAAAAAAAATCAAAATTACTGTAGCGGTATAAATAAAAATTCAAATGATAAAACAAATCTAAAGAAAATAATAATAATTTGACATATTTTCAAATGGTTTTGAAGAATATACCATTTCTGTCACGATCAAATGTATTCAAACATTCAAAAGCATGTGCTCCATAAGCTTTTTGTAAATTAAAATGTCGTAGATCAAAGACACTTGCACCCATATTTCCAACACTTAACATTCTAATTTGTTAAATGAGCAGGCTTCATCATTAAGTGCAAGTTCATTATTTGGCTACCAAAGTACATACCCCTCAGAATGTATTAAAAGGCTAAAAACCTTTTTAGATATACAAAGTAATAAAAGGAAGAATTAAAACCCAATCTACAGGTCTAATGTAAAGCACTCTGCGTTGAGTGTGCTAAGCCTTTCATTTGGCACTCTACATGTATAAAACATATACAATACTACAATAAATACTAGGCACCTACATATTGCCAGATACAAACATGAAACCTGCACTTATATTTGTTATGGAAAGAGAAGGTCTTTCTGATGCTAATTGAAACAGAAAAGAGTAGCTGAGGAGGGGAGACCGCTAGATTTTGATTTGAAAGCAGAATTTATGTGGATGATCTTGCCTCTCCACTAAGGGCCAATATGAAATATTCATTCCCTTGAATCTGGGGGAGAGCATCTGTGAGTGTATATCAAGTGGATGGTGAAAATGTGGGAGTAGAGGTTAAGAAGTGAATGGGACACAGGAAGCGTGGTACGATAATAACTCCAAACGAAACTCTGGGGATTGAAAGACCGCGGGACGAGTAAGCAATACAGTACTAAGCTATTTTTTTTAATACTATATATAAAACTGGGTAACAATTTAGAAAAATAATTTGTTGTTTTAGATTTTCGTGTATATATTGAAACTATAATGGCAGTCCGGTGGAGCGAGTGGTTAGCATGTCGGGCTCACAGCTCTGGGGTCCTGGGTTCAAGTCCAGGTCGGATCCTGATTGGACACTCTAAAATTGCCCCTAGGTATGAGTGTGAGCATCATATGAGTATCATATGTATTGATCCTTGCTGTTTTCCCAAAAATTCAAACATGCTTTCTTCATTGCAAGCAAATATATACTAAAGTGAAACTAATAATCCTGACACCAATTTATCAACGAGCAGCTGCAATGAAAGCCCTTAAAACCTCAACACCCGGTAATGAACCAAAACATCAAATTTGCAATTTAACAAATTCTCTTTTGTCTTTTTAATTTATTGTCATGTTCCAATAAACTGGGAAATATCCATACATTATTTTCTATAGAAATCACGGTCCAAAATATCCGTACATTATTTTCTATAGAAATCACGGTCCAAAAATGAGCAATGAATGAGCAACTTAACATTAATGTCCTTCAAGGAAATGAACAGTAAGTTAACACAACAATGACCTTGTGATAAATAACAATATTTTTTCAGTTATTATTTTGACTATGACGCAGGGCCATTAGCAAAGGCCAAGACTAAGCATTTCGCATGCACCCTTTACCATTTAGAATGAATAACTATATTGTTATTTTCAAACATGTTCAGTCTCCAAAAGACTACTGTTATTAACTTGGGTGAGTTCTGATGAAGGAGCACACACTGTTTGCAGATTTGGATTTGACTCCTGGAAAAAGCAAATCTGCAAGCATACAAGTACATAGTAAAGATGAGGAAAAAAATCCCCTGTAATAGCAATACTTTCCTTTTTTTATATACCTTTTTTTAAGACATTTACTGTAAATATTTTTATTCAACAACCTAGGACTGTTTTCATATACAATTGATCTTAAAAGATTTTTTAAAAAACAGTGCTTCTGGATTTTCATGGACGTGCAAGCCTCCCTAGATCTGTTTGCCAATTTCATACTCCACACCAAGCTAGGCAGTCAACACATTTTCTTTGTTGCCCATGTAGTTAAATTATTTTTGGGGTGAATATGTGACATAAAAAGAGATTCTGCGCTCTGCAAATTTGTGTGACTGTTGTGCCACAATATGTTCATAAAGATGACAAGACCACATATTAAATAACCTTAATTATTGCAGATTTAATTCCTTAAACACATTATTTATTATTACAAATTCTAGATTTGTTAAAGTTTTAAAGCATTCCACTGGCCATCACAGAAGGTATGGTCTATGGTGAGCGGCACACAAAAGATTTTTTTTTACCTTTACATAAGGCTTGAAGTAGTTATAAAGTATCACCAGCTCATTTAATGTGGGTGCCCACAAATGTTGACTATTCCTACACTGGCCAAACTTACTGGCAAGGTTCTGATCAAACATTGTTACTTGTTAAGTTATAAATATGCCTGCTCATGCATCACACTAGATCTAAATTGCTTCTTCGCACAGCAACTTTGTAGTTGACTTAATAAGCCCCCTCCCTTCCGTCTCCTCTTGCCCGAAGTCAGTTTGGATAGGCTCCAGCACGGTGCGCGACCCTAGTGAGGATAAAGCAGTTAAGAAAATGAATGAATGAACAAACCACCCTCCCCCAACCTGCCATTTCAAATCATCAGTATAAATAACGTAAAATATCTGGAATTATATCCTTTTGGTCACTACGAGTCAAATTTGTTCTAGCTGCAGTATTGCTGTAAATCGCCTTTTCAGCGTGTTTCATTAAGCCTCTGTAGACTTTTTGTATTGTTTTTCACACGGCAGCAGTTGATCTATAGTTCAAAACACAGATGATGTGTCATACTCATGTTGTGGTTTCTATAAAGGCATGTGGAGAAGGCCAATGGCGCCAGACCACTCTCAGCTTGACAGATATAATTGGTCAGAACCCTTCAATACAAAGGAAGTCGTATGAAACCACAGAGTTTATTGTAATATTTAGGATTACTGTTGAAGGATAAGACATTGTTTAAGAATTTGGAAAATTAACATTTAATGTAGACAACATGGAATGATTTTAAAAGTATTGATGCCAGTATACAATTAAAGCGAGTTCACACAACAACTGGTCCTTGAGGCTCCTAAAACATTCCGTGACTGTTCGTGCAAGGTAATCCGTTGTATTTTCCACTGTAAATATGAATTTTGTATTAAAAGAACAAAGTGGGGTTGTGGTTGAAGAGTTTGGGGGTATCCTGTTTCTCCTTGGAAACATTTGCATAGCTCTCAAATATAGCAGGGATGTGTGGTCAGAGGAGGCAGGGCCTCAACATCATGTGAAAAGCGAAAGGGGGTAGGGGGCTATAAAAAATGAGCATGTATTTTATTTTTTTTTGCATTTTGGTTTCCAAGTCTATACATAAAATGTATTTTCTGTTAATTTCCAATATATGCTAGTGATTCACTAGTTAAAACCATACATGCATCACTTGGTTGGGGTTTGGGCACCATTTTTCACATAAAGTAAAATGATTGTATAGAATGTCATATATATTATATAAGTACGTCTGGTAAAATTACTGTACTATACCAGAGAAGGCAGTTGGCAAGTGTATGTTTCTTCATGTCTCCATATACTATTTGAAGCCACTTGTATTTATAAGTCAGGCTATTATATTATTTATTACATATTATATTACATAATTAGTTTTTCTGTGTGCATAAAACTACTGTCTGCCTCCACACTGTGGTTGGCAACTTGCTTAGAGTTCCTGGAACAGGAGGGTGTACAAGATTTGCAGTAGTGCTTTTCTTCCAACAGTTTCTGGCTAGTTTGAAGTTTCTTTAGCTCTGTACAAGACTCAAAACTTACCTCATGAAACTTTAAAGTGGCATCGTAAAGTTTTTTTCATCCTGGTAATGCCAATGCATGGCTCTAAAATAATGGTAATCCTATACAAAACTCCCAGACAGTTTCTCATTGCTTTGGTTTACAAGGATGTGATCTAAACTGTATGGGAGGTGTCTAAAGCTATTCCACAAAAGTGACACAATGTACCAGCAACTAAAATGTTTGTGGAAAAGTCATTTTCCTAAATACAAGGCAAAAAACATTCAATCGAAATATGATTATATGTATATATGTATATATGTATAAAGTTCACAAAAAGAGGCTTTCCCCCCCAAAAAATATTTAAAATACTGTAGTACTGGAGAATATGCTCACAATGACACACAGAGTCAAGATTAAAATATAGGTTTAACATTCTATCCCAAAGCTACTTGTGGTGAGACAGCTGTGCTACCACATTTAAATGTATGCCAGAGCGATTCATTTGCTACCCTGAATTAAATGTCTTTGGAAAATTGTGATTGGTTAATATGCAACCACACATTTATTACACATTTATTTTCAGTCCTACATGTTTATCTGTGAATGTGTCCATATGTTACTTGTTATGTGTATCCTGTAACCACTCCGCTGTGTGCTTTATATTCAGGCAATACATGTATTCACCTTTTGGAAACCATTAAGACAGTATCTTACAAATTTTTATCCTCTTCATGTTTTGTATATATTCTTAAAAGTGTAGTAATTCACTCGCCATGGGTTAGCTTCCCATGTCTCTCTGGGATTGACTGGTAGACATGGTGGACTCTGAGTTCCGACAAGCCTAAAAGTTATTAACCATGCAAAATGAGTTGAATGGATGGATGTTTTGTTTCAATTGTTTGCCCTGGTCAGAGTAACCCACAGTATATTGGAGAGGATCAAATTTCAAAACATGTACACCAAGGCCTGCACTCGCATAAAAATGCATTGTATTATGATTTATGCTGATACACTTCTCATCTTATCTCATCTCATTTTCTGAACCGCTTTGTCCTCATTAGGGTCACGGGGGATGCTGGAGCCTATCCCAGCTGACTCCAGGCCAGAGGCGGGGGACGCCCTGAATTGGGGGCCAGCTAATCGCAGGGCACAAGGAAACGGACAACCATGCACTCTCACACTCATACCTAGGGGTAATTCAGAGTGTCCAATCAGCCTACCGTGCATGTTTTTGGAAAGTGGGAGGAAACCGGAGTACCGAGAGGAAACCCACACAGGTCCAGGGAGAACATGCAAACTCCACACAGATGGTCATGACCTGGATTTGAACCTAGGATCCCAGAGCTGTGAGGCCGACGCGCTAACCACTCGCCCCACCGGGCTGCCCTGCTGATACACTTGGGCACATTAATCAAAAATAGGGCAGCCTGACATAATGAGTTTTTCAATAAAGTAGTTTGGGTACAAATTGATAAGCAGGTCCCAACCATAGGGCCCTTTGAGACCCAGCAGGAGTCAAGGAAGGTTGACCACCCAGTTGCCTTTGTCAGGGTGTGATACAAGATTGCAATTTGACCCACAGGCTATTAGCAACTGCATTCCCAAGCTTTGAGGGGAACCGTGCCCCCCTAAGAGGGGTACCAACACACACAACCCCAGTGATGATGAATCCACAGGCCACCTTGTAGAAATAAGTCAAGGGGAGAGGAACTGCTTCAAGGCAGTGATTTGTCCTGTCCGCTATGGTGAGAAAGGTAGAAGAACCTGTGCAATGGGAGCAATAGGTGTCCCAGGTTGCCGTTGATGTGCCCGATGCTCCTCTCCAGGAAGGTGAAAAGGGTTATTCTTATGGCCTTCTGAAAGGCCACACATGAGTCCACACTAGCTGCACGTCCTTCTTCAGGAAACACCCAACAATTCTTTGTCAAATAAATTTTACAGATGGTGTTCTGCCATGGGCGATCTTTTCTTGAGGCCAAATGGCATCCTAAGGTTTCTCTAACAACACAAATGGAGTCAACACTCCCGGTTTGGTAAGCGCTGAGGAATACATGGAGACCTTTTGGTACCCATGTACCAGGATGATCTTTAAGTAGGTCTGCAGATACATCTTGGATGTGAACTAAATTTGCTGTGAAACATTCATTCATTTTCTGAATAGTTTATTCTCACTGGGTCACGGGGAGTGTGGGAGCCTATCCAAGCCAACTATAGGGATCAAGTAGGGGACACCTTGAATCGGTCGCCAGCCCATCACAGGGCAACAGAAAAAGGACAACCTTTCATGCCCACACTCATACCTAGGGGTCTTTTAGAGTGCTCAACCAGGGAGGAATCCAGAGACCCCACAGAAGCCCGGGAAGAAAATGCAAACTCCACACAATGAGAACCCAGTGGGGATCGAACCCTCAACTCCAAAACTGAGGACGACAGGCTAGCCACTCGCCTTCTGCGCCACCTTGCAATTAAACAATTAGCCATAAATAAATTAAAGGGAAAAACTAATACAAAAATCAAAGGGACAAAAACCTTTTAGAAGCTAAAGAGAATACTATAAATGTTTTCTGACAGGAAATCACAATATTGTATTTTTTAAAAAGTGCTTGTTTTTCCTACTTAGCTCAAACTTACTAACACAGATAGTATTTTAAAAAAATGTTCCCGTTCTTAGGGAGCTATTGTGCAACAGGTGCTGTTTTTCACTCAACAGGTACACGGATATGCACGGACACAGCCTAACACACGCACACCTATCCCACAAACACAGGTGTACATTTTTTTAACAAAGAAAACAGTGCAAACAGCCCTGTCTTATAGCCAGATGGCCAACATAAAAGGGAATTTTCAGGATTTTGAGGGTGCATTGGGTTTGCTTGATCACCTATTGACACAGCTGCAGGCATATTATTTGGCAAAGAGATGAAAAAAGCATCCATAGAAACGTGCAAACATCACAATCTGTTATTATGAGGGTTTAAAGAAAATCAAAACCCTTTTAAAGTCAGAGAAAATATAAAGCTTTTGTAAGGTGAAATTGTGTGTATACATATTCCCCCCTCCACATTTAATGTAGAATTATGGCAGAATTTTTCATACTCTGTCAAACAGTTGGAAATGTAGAGAAAGGTCAGTTTTCCTAAAAGATATGCAGTGCAATAGTACAAGTAGTTGAACTGTTTATAGAATAGATGTGGTTTATCAAAAAAAAATGTGATAAAAATCCAAAAGCAAATTTAGTGACCTACAGGCTTACCAAATTTGAATTTATTCTGAGGTTAATCATGAGTTATCCTTGTGATGTAATAGGTTTGCGTTAGATAGTTTTGTAGGATTATCAGAACAGAGGAGACTGGCAGAACACGAGGGTTAGTTTCTAAGATCAAGGTTTCAATCCAGGGCCTCGGGCTTCTTGTGTGGAGTTAACATTTTGTCCTTGTGCCTTTGTGGGCTTTCTCCCGGTACTTGCGTTTCCTCCCATATCCCCTAAAACAGGCATGATAGGCTGGTCGTCCCTCGGTGTGAGTGTCTGGATGGTTGTTCATCCCCTTGCGCCCTGCAACTGGACAGCAATCAACTCAGGGTGTACCCATCTGACTGCTTGTGTCCCGCCTAAGGGCTCCCAGGAGTGTTTAAAGAAGACCTGTCTATCTTCTTTATGGTTAAAAAAGCATCAGCGCCAAAGGCACTTTACAGTAAGCCTTGAAAGATCAGATAGCCTCCCAATGATGTTCAAAGAATTGATGTCAAGACACCAGGTATGATCTCTACAGGTGGGATTTCAAAAGTGTTCACTGTTAACTTTTGAAGAATGTATGTGAATTCAGTCATGTATACACATGCACGATCAAGTATGGGAAGTTTGTTTAAGTGCTTATTATGTACATTTGGGTCTAAATATCTTTAATGTGCAATGTTCCATCTAGCATGTTGACTTGTCAAAAACAATGGCATTCTTTTATTTTTTGCAATCTCATGATACTTCATGTTACATATAGTTACTCATTCATCATGTAATATTGTATGACATAATTTCAGTCTCCCCTAAAAAAATCCTGCATTATTACTTTTTTCATTCATACCTTCTTTGCAACGTAAAAGAGTTCATACAATATAGAGAAAGCTCAAAGAGTTTTACAGCTACAAAATACATGTCACAAAACCTTGTATCTAAACAGACCTCCGAAGTACAACTAGCTCCAGTCCTTGCATTAAAGCTAAACAGAAATTTGAAATCAGGAGGAGTGAATGCATGTGGTAACAGAGCGTGGGCCAAAAAATTATAAGGGCCAAATGCAACTAGTCAATCTCTGGTGGGAAAAAAAAAATTACCATTGTTTACAATATGTACGAATGTATTTATTTCAGGGAAACTTGTGGGTGATATTTGGTCTATAGTAATAGCTGCCACTTTACTCGGGTTAACTACAGGAGCCTATACTAACTGCAGTAAACTTTACTCAAGATATGCCTTTCCAGCACTTCCAGTCTTCCCAGTCCGTCCCACCAGGGGGTGCAAAATTTGAGTGAGGAAGGTTTTTGTCTTATAACCAAGATTTTTTTTTAAATGTGTTGTAAAATGTATTCTTCATGTTAAGTTAGCTTTCAAAAGAAGAACAAACAAATGCGTCATTGGAGAAATACATATGTATAAGAGCTGAAGATACTGTGTTAAATATGTTTATTATCCTATATTCAGATCATTTACAAAGCTAAAAACAGAACTCAAGGTTTGTGAGGGGTGTGGAGGAGTGTGCCAGAAATAAATCAGATCCAGTGTTAATCTTTTGAAATCATGTGCTTCAGGATGCTTATAACACCTGTATTGTATTATATATATATATATATATATATATATATATATATATATATATATATATATATATATATATATATACAGTCGTACCTCTACTTACGAAATTAATTGGTTCCAAGACTTTTTTCGTAACTTGAAAATTTTCTTAAGTAGAGGTGTCCTTTATATGTGAATTCTCTCATTCGTTCCACGGTCCTCACACAACTACCAACTAAACCCTTTAAAATTGGTCAAAGTGTCCCAATTTTGTATGAAAGATGTGAGGAAACACACAAAAATAAGAGAAGATTATAAGGAAATGATTTATTAATGTCTTAAAATAAATAAAGCATATGAAAATGTGCCCTGCGCTGCTGAAATATCTCCCTCCGCGGCTGTTATAGATGTAATACCGTGTTTGTCCAGCATATGTTGGCAAAATCCCGTGGACCAGGGCCGAAAGCCATGCATTTTGTAGTGCATTTTAGACTTACTTTGTGCTTGTGTGTGTGTGTGTGTGTGTGTGTGTGTGTGTGTGTGTGTGTGTGTGTGAAAATATGTGCCACGTTGCAGTTGTAGTTTTTAATCACTTAATAAGGGGAATTCAAAATAAAATAATGGATAATGGACATTTACTTTTTGGGGGATTTCGTACCTTGGATTTCTTTCGTATCTCGAGTCACTCATATGCATAATTTCGTAACCTGAAACTTTCGTACCTAGAGGCATTTGTAAGTAGAGGTATGACTGTATGTGTGTGCATGTGTGTGAGTGTGTGTGTGTGTGTATTGGCAGACATGAGCCGGAGGGACCACTGCGATACAGAAACATTGAGCAAGTAAACTTGTCCCCATTTTAACCATAACCATGGTGAATTTAAGATTAAGGATGATGGAGCCTATCTCTAACTAATTACCAGCACTAGGCCGGGGAAACCCCGAATCGGTGGCCAGCCAATCGCAGGGCACAATGAGACGGACAACCATTTAAGCTCACACTCATACTTAGGGGCAATTTGAATTGTTCAACCAGCCGACCCTGCATTTTTTTAAATGTGGGAGGAAACCTGGGATCGAACCCTCGACCTCAGAACTGTGAGGCCGACGCGCTAACCACTTATATGAAAAATAATAGTGCAATACAACGAAAGACAGTTTTGATTTAGAAATAAATATAAAAAGACAACATTTGCAAATCAGAACAAGGTGGATGCATTAAATCACTGTCTTATTCCTTTTTGAGAAACACATTGTCACATTTAATGAAAGGACGAGATTTTCCAGCTTTAGAAGACGTGTTTTCACCATGGCAACTTGAATTTGTTGCAATCACATTCACCCCTTAGTACTCTTCAGCTGTGATTTATTAATGTGTACTAACACCCTAGCTTTAAGGAGGGATAACACACAGTCACAGTGGTGCTGTACTAGTGATGTCAATATATTCATAACAATATGGTCATATCACAACTTTAGAAATGCCTCATTAGCATTTTGGCCTTGTTTTAATATCATTCATTTCTGTCATTATGTAATACAGGGCTGTGGCAACTCAAAATTTTGTTATGTCAACGAGGATCAGCTCCAGCACCCTCACCTAACACATACTGGAGGATCAAATCCTTATTTCCCTCAATGAAATACAAATAAATTATAATATATTCTTTAAAGTTATTTTATGGATTTTCTTTTTGATATGTTATTACTCCATGTTAGAGTACATCTATCATTAAACGTAGCAATGTAATAATCATGCAAAATATATATTTTTTAATATATATTACTATATTTTTCATTTAGAGAGTAAGAATAGTCCACTTTTGCGGATTAGTGGCGTAAACAGAGACACGAATTTGTCATTAGACGTTATTCAGAGAATTTGAGCGCGAACATAGATTTATTCAAATATATTTCTAGGTTTATATATGACTACATTTCCTGCATTGTTTTTTTTTTAAATTCTCTACCGTATCGCGAAAAATTCCAGTAGTTCACACCCCCTTCTCTTGCTTCTTGGTACCGTCCAGGACGCCTCTTGGTAACTCCAGTCAGTCAGAGCGAGTGGAACACAACATGCTAGAGACCGTGATAGAGCGGTGGTGATAAAGTCAACTTTTAAATACCTGCTTGGTTTTGTCTGTACCCAAGCAAGGCAGAGGCTAGGTGAGAACAGAGCACAACAATATCAGTCATGCATTCAGGTTAGCGTGAAATGCTGGAGCGTGTCTCTGTGTCACAAACCCGCTGGTATTAGTGAAGAGAGCGAAGAAGAAGGCGCAAGGGGAAGCCCGGAGAAGAGTGAGTCGAACGGGGTCCAACATGCAGCCTGTCGCGGTGCTCTGCGGTGCACTGTTAAGTTTGCTGCTCAGCCTGAGTACAGGTAGGACATTATTTGATATTAAGTTTTTCCTAATAAGAAAGAAAAAAAGTGAGATCATTTTGGAGTTTATAGTTTTGCTCTTTTATACTGGATACTGTGGTCTTCTAAGTCAGTATACTGGGTCAGCAAGAGATTTCGCTGATCTTTTTACCAATATAATAAATCCTGTTGATTTTTATCAGTCAAACATCTTTAAATCACTTTTGACTTGTCTGGGCTCTTTTTTAATTTGCTTTGTGTTAAATGATCTTGTATGCAAACTACATGTGCATTACGGCGCGCACTTTGTACTATACTTGTCGTATCTTGAAACAATGTCTCTTTATTTGGTTTGACATTTTGCATTTTAGGAGTTTAAACCAAGATTCCTGGCACATCCAAAGCTTGAAAGATGTGCAAAAATGTGCTTGGTGCTGTTAATCTCTTCACCTTTAGGAAGTCAGTATGCTGTGGTAATTTAACCCTAAATTTTCAATTACAAATATTGACAGATTCACATTTTTTATGTGATTTTAGTTTTGAAATAATTAGTTTATCAAATATACCACACTTCCTGCTCTCCCGCCTTACCTCAGCTATTCTTGTCATAGATCTGAGTGATTCCCACCACCCCCTTCCTATGTTTTCTCTAACACCTTGTATTTACAACATGTCAGAACAGCAGCTGGAATGCACAGACCCTACGGAAGCTATTTGTAATCTCACACAACACGCTTTCTTTCCTTCATGTATTGCCACTTGGACGCGCATACGCACACCCAGTTGTCATGCCCTCTGAGATGACCTTAAAAATATAGGCAAGGCAAAAATCACAGCTGTAATTGGGTACTTGGACTCCAAAAAGGGCTGCAGTGATTGTTTCCTTTGTTAAATGTCACCGCAAGACTCTCTTCAAAATGTCAACCAGAGAGATCCAATATCCAATACAAAACAAATGACCTTCTGGTTACCCTAACCCTTGTCCTTCATTTATCTGTTTGTTCTATAGTCATCGCTACATGTCAGGTTATTAATATTTTTCATTGGCTCCAATATTTGTTTTTTCCCCCTCTAATTTATTTTTCAGTTTTTTTATTATAAAGTATAATTCTTCCGTCACAAGACAATGAACTGATATGAACGTTTTGTTTTAACAGTGGTACATTATTCTCCATGGATTGTATCATGCTTGTTTCTAAAATAACTAAATGCTATGCGTCAAAAGAGGGCTAAATAAAAACATTGCAAGATTTTTTATGCACTCATATTACCATCAAATATTGATTAGTGATAATGTGTATCTCACATTCCTTCTCTTCACTATAATCTATACAAATATGACAAGAATTGATCTGATGCTGTCAGAAATGTAGCGTTGCAGAGGTAATTGGTTCCATTTTATTGAAATAGACCCAACGATTAGCTTTACACAATCTCTCGTTTGAACATCGCCATTGCAATGCGCGCATGTGACAATAATGCCATCACATGACTTTTTTTTTAACATGCAACTTTTGTCTTGCTTCATAAAAGCCTTCTGGATTCTTTATAAATACATCAGTCTTCATCATTCACAGATGAACCCCCTAGCCTGGATTAAACGGGATTTTATGAATACAATATGGTCATGGTGAGTCAACCCAACTCTTCCCAAAAATAAATACCTAAGTCGTATGGTTAAAAATCTAACATTTCCAATATTCCAATATATGCCGTAACACAATCTATTGTAAAATCCCAAAGGTCGCAATGCCGGTTTTTCTTTCACCCCTAATATTGTTCAGCCCTACCAACAATGTATATTTCTATGTCGATGTGTGTGTGTGTTTCTGTCTTGTGTGTGTAAGGAAGACGCCTTCCTCTATATGTCAAGTGGCCTTGAAGTAATTGGCTGAGGTTGACTAATGGCATCTTGGAGGGTAGAGTATACACTTTAATGATGCACTCTGGGACAGGATCATCATCACAACTTCTTCTCAACGCCACACCCCTACCGCCATTTTTCTAACCTATCAAGTGATAATTGGACTGACTCTACTCATCCTTAAACACGATATTTGCATTAAATCATACAATTAAGCATCTACAATTAAAATATACATCCTTACACGTGCATTGCCATATAAGGAGCAGTTGAAATGCATGACATTTTCTGGGAGAAAGGAGAACAGATTTGAACAAATACACTGCTTCTCAACCAATCTGACCATGAGGCATTTTTCCAACATTTCTTTGCTTGGACGGATTTTGTTTGCTTTGATCTGCCAAGCAATGAAGAAGAAAATGAAGGATATAAACTCAATATGTGACTTGCAACAAATGTACGTTTCTAACCATATTTGCACAAGCACAGTTTTAAGATATATTTTTTAATACTGAAATTGTTTACTGTTTTCAATTTGGGACTTATCAAGTAGAAGGGTGTTTTTCAATTTGCTAACTTTATAGCACTATACTATCAGTTCACATGCATTCTTTGATTTCTCATTGTTTTTTTATCTCACCATAAATGATCTTTTGAAAGGGAAGATTTTAGTTCTAGCTTAAAACTGCTTTAATTTTTCAAATAAGAAGGCCCAACTCGTTTGCATTACTAAACAGGTTAGGCCGTACGTTTTCTTCCATTTATAATAATTATTTCTCGTGCAATAACATGGACAGAACACACTTTGAGTAGAAGGGAGAGGATTTTTATTATTTGGTGGTCTTTTGTTTCGTCTTCAATTCTACTCATCATTTCGTTGGTGACCAAGTCTTCAAAGGGCATTGGTCAGTTGCTTGACATTGTCCTTTCATGAGGACCAAGTAATGCTACGGCTATCTTACAAAGGGCCTATCTAAGAATTTTCAGATTTTGCTACTTTTATCTACCATGCAAGGCTTAGTAAATGTAAAACTGTGACTATGTTTTACAAAATGGCATCAGCACCCCATTAGATTAAGTGCCCCCAGAAATGTTAGGTTGGCAATAATGTCCTTTGCAATGTTGATGTCTTCTTATAAAAGACTGATTTATTGCATGCCACAAGTTGATTTTGGTCCAGATTCAACTCTGCAAGCCATATTTTTCAGGAAGGGAAAAGTCTTTCTGAAGGATGTGGTTTTTACTGATGTCTATGAATCATGAAAGTGTTTTTTTTCTGGCAGAACATGTAAAACATTTGCCTTTTATTCCCTGACATTTTTGTTGATGGTTAACCTTTTCAGGGATTTGAAGAGCGTAAGGTGGGTAAATTCTTCATTAGTTTGCAATTATAAAACTTTAATTTGGTGCCGCAGAGCTAATAACCAGTAAGCTAAATGAGGATCACAAAATTCTCCCCGTGAGTATTATACATGAAATTGCAATGCTGGTCTGCAAAAAAATAAAATCAGCCCATATTCTCATTGGCTCTTTACTTTTCCAAAGTGAATATTTGTCACGGTTAGGCTCCCAATTTTTTATTGATACGTTTGAAAATTGCTGGTAATGTAACATTCCTATCAGGTATTCCAAGTGTGGTTTTGCTATGTATTTGCGTCAGTATATGTGTGCCTATGATTTGTTGTGTTTTTTTTTCCTTTTTTTAATTTTTTTTTAGTATTGCTGGTTAGGTTTGTGTCAGGCAGCCTTTTACATTCACCCTGGGCTGTCAGTGTTGGCGACCTGATACCCCCACTGTGCTTTGTTTGGCCCAGCTAAAGGGATGCGATTGCACCTCCGAGGTAGCAATGGAAGTAACCTATGATTACTTGATTATACACACAAACGCACGCGCTCATAGACACACACAAGTACATACACGATTTTCTCATATGGATAAATGTCAAGTCTCAAACAGCCCCCACCCCATCCACATTCCACTGCTCATGTTCTGCCACCTTCCTATTAATCACAGTGCTCACTTACTCGAGTAGGCCAACCTCCTTTTCAAAAGAGCTCCAGGCTCTCTTTTTGGTGCCGTGTCTGATTTCAGAACATGATGCCATAGCCCAGGGGCCAATTTCAATTATGTTCACTGATGCTATATCCCACAGATGTCAGATTTAAGAGTGCCCAAGATAAAATCAAAGTAAACCAATGGTAATCTATTGTCTCTACCAGTAAAGGTAAGGGAAATCAATTAAAATGTAACATATTATATTAGAAAGGCTTAAAATAGTTTTTATAAGCATATGTGTAATGAGTATAATTGTGCAAACAAAGAAAAAAGAAAAAAAAAAACGTTGTTACTGTTGTGCCCGATTGTAGACTGCATAGTCTGCTACCGTATTTCACAGACTTAGGAACCAATAACACAGTGACACTCCGACCAAAACAATGGAAAATAACCCAATAAAAGTTTGCGTGCACGCGACAACGCTCTCTGTTCGAATGGCGCCGCAATTCCACATAAAAACGATGCAGTATTCATGCCACGAAGAAGGGGGCAATGCAGTTTTACAAAGCCAAAGATGATACACACACTTCTTTGAAAACATCCTCCTTAGCTTACATGGCCTATTCATACAAACGACATTGGTTTTCAACTTTTCTAGCAGCCAGAGGTTAAATAGTGCATACTGACAGTTTTCTATTTGGATGGACAAAAAGAGAGAATTACTCTTTGTGCTACACTGGACTACAAAATATGGAAATATTAATATAATGGTGGCCGAGTGGTTAGCGCATCAGCCTCACAGTTCTGGGATTGGGGATTTGATCCCAGGTCGTTCCTTGCTGTGTGGAGTTTGCATGTTCTTCCCGGGCTTGCATGTTTTTTCCCCCCGTGTACTTCAGTTTCCTTGCACATCCCAAAATCATGCAGTGTAGGCTGGTTGAACACTCTAAATTGCCCCAAAGTATGCGCGTGAGTGTGAATGTTTGTCCGTCTCCTTGTGCCCTGCGATTGGCTGGCCACCAATTCAGGGTGTCCCCTGCCTGGTGCCTGAAGTCAGCTGGGATAGGCACCAGCACCCCCCGCAACCCTTGTGTCGATAAGCGTACAGAAAATGAATGAATGAATGAATGGTAACGTCGACAAGGAATCTGACTGCACAAATATCCAAGATGGACGCTCCAGTTGTCTTGCAGTAGTTGTCACTACAGTGCTATACTTTTGTCTTGGCATTTAAGAGTAGTTGTGTATCTGTGTAAGAGGAGATAAAAAAGATAATTAAGAGGTGCAATGTTATTTTTTCTGGCAACATGTAGTTAATGTTATAAAATACAAAAGGATTTGTTTCAGAATTGAGGGACGATAGGAGGTTAGCTTTCATTAGCAGGAACTGCAAATGCCCTAAATCATGTACAATATGTACGGATGTCATCGGAACAATATAGTCTGTGACATTTTTTGTTTTACGCAACTGAATCATTCCACTTTGAAGCCCGGGATCTTTGATCACTCACTGATTCTAATGCAAGACGTTTAAACCCAAAAAGCCTTCTGAGTATTTCTTTATGTTGATAAAAATACATTGGGGCACTCTGATGAGTATTATGGATAAACTATTTACACCTCTGCTCAGTTGAATTGGGTGTATCTACACTGACATATGGATGTAGAATTATTTCAAAATACATCTGGTCTCCCATATGTATTTTTTACATATATAATGTTGCAGTTTTTATTCCATCTCGAACATGTCAGGATGCAACATAGGGGATGATCATAGCGTTATTTTAGTTTTGAAAGCAGCATTTGTGGAGTGTTGGCCTTGTAGTGTGTAGTTGAGTTCCTAGGGGGTGGCAGATTATTACAGGCTGTAATAAACTCTGTCTTTCTATCTCAGCAGGGGGCTGCTGTGGAGGAGAGAATGATAAGCAGTGCTGGAGACTCACTGTCTGAGCACAACCGGAGAAGGAGGAGGGGGATGGGGGCCAGGGACGCAAAGACATTTTGAAGGACACACCTGTGTGTGTGTGCCACAGATCTATACTAACTTAATTTTTGAGCTCTGCTCTTGCTTTCGTTGACTTGACTTGAAACGCATTAGTTGAGATAAAAGGAAAAATTGGAAGACTTGTTAAAAGGCATGAATAAAAGATTAAATGTTGGGCAGATTGTTGCATCACATCCGTCAAGATGTCCCAAGTGTACGTTCAGCTATGCAATATATATAAGCCACTTATGTTTTGTGTCTGTGGGATCACATCATTGGAGTCTTTGCTGATGAATAATTTGAGATTTACCAATGCCTTTTCATTCTAGTCATTGTACTGGGAGTTTGAGTTGGCATACTTATAAATATTTCTACACTTGAACTGTGGTGTTGAGCACACACATAGGTACAACAAATGTGGTTTGGAAATGTCTCCTGGTCCTAGCCAAAAGATCAATTTTGTTTTGAACGTTGTCGGTGTAATTAAATCTATGGCAGGTTAAAACTTTGTTTCTACTGACAATAGCAAGGGAGTCTATTTTAGGTAGATGTTATCATTTGTTTTAGCCCACTGTGAAAAATAAAACCTTGTACTGTCAGCATGAAGCTAACCTTTTTTCGGTATGTTGCCGAACATACATCGTGTTATTACATCTTGCTCTCTCTTTCTCCCTGTAAAGGTTGTGATGGGTATAGGCATAAGTTTGTCTGAGAATCCTAATGGGTGGGCAATTGATTATCTGAAAGGGCCATTTGAAAAATTGGAATTGTTGTCCAAGGCCGCACCACCTTAATTGTTTTCCTTTTTAAATTTAATTCATTCATATAAATTTTCATATAGATCTGCTTGTGTAGATATGCTGTACTTCTAATGTATATTTTGTAGAAGAAAAAAATTACACAGCAGCTGAGTGGTTAGCATGTCGACCAAACAGTTCTGAGATTGAGTGTTCCATCCTGTCGGGGTTCCACCTTACTGTGTGGAGTTTGCATGTTCTCCGGGGCTTACATGGGTTTTCTGCTGCATCACAAAATCATACATGGTAGGATAGTTGAAAACTGTAAATTGCTGTAAAAAGGTATGAGTGTGAGTATAAATGATTGTCTATTTCCTTGTGCACTGCGATTGGCTGACAACCAATTCAGGTTGTTCCCTGCCGGGGGCTAATGGTGTGCTGGGATTGGCTCCAGCACCCCCCGCAACCCTTGTCAGGATAAGCAGTTCGGAAAATGAATTACATTTTTAGAGACATCGTGGTGATTTGCAATATAACATGTTGCTCTTTGAACATTCATCAATCATCCATGTATATAATTTGCAACAGGACTGTTGTTTATTCAGTTTAAAACAATAGTAATTTTTCTGATTTTCTTGAAAAATCATCATATTTTTACAGATTTTATGCCATTTCTCTGTGTCACAATTGCTTTTCCCAAATTTCAGGGCACATTTTTCCTCACAATGGCTACCATTTTGTACCGCAGTGATGATTTCCTTGTGGTCAAGATGGAAACAATTAATTGTGTCTGATCCACATCATATCTTAAGTGACTTTTGAGGCCATTCCAAGGCTAAAAAACACTCGCTCTCCATATGCCTAACATGCACCCTCCTAGAAAGGTTGACAACTGTGCGATTCATAGTCTTAGAATAAATACAGGACAGCCAGGCACACAGATTCCGGTGATTGCACTGTTTCATATTTGTGGCTTGGAAGTGCACAACCACTCATGTCAAAGCAACTAAAGATAGACTTGTGATTGGTAGGCACGCACTTCAGTGAGCAAACTATTTGTACACAGTGAAAAGATTAATTAGTAAATGTCCCAGAAATAGTTACCCTTTTAATGTTTTTTATGTATGTAACATTTATACAAGAACTCTTTAACAAGGTTCATATGCCCATTGTCAAGGCTAAAAACACACGTATTGATGAACCAACATGGCTCTGTGTAAAGTGTAATGAAATACAAGCATGTACAGTATCCTCTTGTTGGAGTAAATACTCACCAAGTATGTCCAAGGCTCAAAATAGAGAAGTGTGCAATATTCTTGCCCTGTGTTCCAGTGGCCAGCTGTTTGGGCTTATTTCTTAAGCCATTTGTAATGGATATATTTACATTTCCCCTAAGAACAAATGGGATTGTCGCCCAGTGAGGGCTTGTCAGTTTAAGCCACAGAAGGTCTGTTGCCCTGCTGGCTTTTGTCTTTTTGTGGGTTTTGCAGTCAATAAGAAAGTAAGCTGTAGTCCCCCTTATAATTGCAGGGATTTCTCTATTTAGTCAAAGTATAGTAGAATGTAGTAAAGTATGCATTTTCCTTCAACATAATAGTAAAAACATATTGAGTTCAGTGTAACAATATGGCTTCATTTATTGAGCATTCAAATTCACTGCAACGTCCGCTTCTCATGAGAGTCCCATATTGTTAAGTAATGGAAACTGACATATTCAAGTTTCTTGTCAATTTGTGTTAGCTTTATCCACTTTTTCAACTTTAAATATTTGTCTAATATTTTGTATGTCATTTATCTTTTTATTCAATTTTATAATGTGAAATATCACACATCTGCAATTATTTTAATTATTTTGAAAGGAAAAAAAATCAGTATATGCATATATTTATCGGAATACACAATGTTCTAAATACCAAATGTATCTGTTTTATCATTTGAGGTATGATGTATTTTTAAAATTAATTTGATTGTGATTGGTAGGCAAACAAATCAGGATGTAACTTTTATGTATAGCCCTTAATTACAAGAGAGTCTCTATGGTTTTTATTCCAGCATCAAAGTTAGAAGGATATGTTTGGTAGTGTAATATCATTTGAAGTAATGGCGACCCGGTGGAGCGAGTGGTTAGCGCGTAGGCCTCACAGCTCTGGAGTCCTGGATTCAAATCCAGGTCACATCCCACCTGTGTGGAGTTTGCATGTTCTACCCGGGCCTGCGTGGGTTTCCTCCGGGTACTCCGGTTTCCTCCCACATTCCAAAAACATGCATGGTAGGCTGATTGGACACTCTAAATTGTCCCTAGGCATGGGTGTGAGTGTGCATGGTTGTCCGTCTCCTTGTGCCCTGCGATCGGCTGGCCCCCGATTCAGGGTGTCCCCCGCCACTGGCCCGGAGTCAGCTGGGATAGGCTCCAGGACCCTCCGCGACCCTAGTGAGGATAAAGCGCTTCAGAAAATTAGATGAGATGAGAGAAAACCATGGAGTTCACCAGAGCATGTAATCTAATTTCATCATCCATAAAAATCCTATATCTACTGTACAAAGATATTGTTTTATTTGTTTGTTCTGATTGTGAGGCGATCACTCACCTACGATTTTTAATTTACAAAATCACATTCATCAGTGTCTGTCATTGCCAAATATCCGGGAAAGTAAAAGTAGTTGAGTTGGGACTCTTTGACATTTGACTTCCGATCAGTGAGCTAGATCTTTGTCCAGCTGGTTGAATTTGAGTACAAGTTACATCCCGCTTACTTTATTAACATGGTCGTGTCACTTTTCTCTTCCCTACCACCCTCAACAACTGTTGGCGAACAACTGTTAAGTATCTCAAGTCCTTCTCTCCGTTGAATAAGGCATGAAGAGGCTTTTGTGTAATCAGAAACGTATTCAATAAAACTGTACTTGTGGAAACAGATAATGTATTTTTGCAACCTTTGATAAAATGGAATTATTGTTCATGAAAATTAAATATTAAAGTTTAATTTAGTAAGGAGCCACTGCCAGTCGGCTGGCATAGGGTCCGGCAATCCCTGCAACCCTTACAAGGATGCACATAATGGAAGATAAATGAATGAAAACAAAGTGTAGTAATTAAGATTGTTTTAAAATATGCCCTTTAAATTCTTGTATGGGTGACCCCGTGAAAGAGTGGTTAGCACGTCTCCCTCACCCCCTTCATTCTTGGTCAAAAGAGAACTGAGGCTGTTTGAATTAAAATTGCAAATTTACTGAAAATTAAAATATATATATATATAAAAAATATCGACAAAAAATATTGAAATAAAATTTCCAAATATATTAATCTCTGTATTCCAAACCAAGCTTTTACTCAATCCCTGACTCCCACGCAAAAGTGTATCTTCATGGAGATTAATATCAATAAAATCTGGAATTCTGCAAAATACTGGGATGAAGTTCTGTATGAATTATACTTAGTTCATTTAGAGCATGGACACTAGCAACGCTGAGCTGTGAATTATACATAGATACGAGGAAAATTTAGGTGTGAAAGTGTGTTTGGAGTATGGATGTTCTCCCTGGGCCTGTGTGGGTTTTCTCTGGGTCCTCCGGTTTCCTCCCACATTCCAAAAACAT
This sequence comes from Stigmatopora argus, assembly GCF_051989625.1. Taxonomy (NCBI): domain Eukaryota; kingdom Metazoa; phylum Chordata; class Actinopteri; order Syngnathiformes; family Syngnathidae; genus Stigmatopora; species Stigmatopora argus. The sequence goes on along the minus strand of NC_135388.1, from coordinate 16,181,960 downwards.
GCATGGTAAGCTGATTGGATACTCTAAATTGCCCTTAGGTATGAGTGTGAGCGTAAATGGTTGTCTGTTTCCTCGTATCCTGCGATCGGCTGGCAACGATGCAGGGTGTCCCCTCTGCCCCGAAGTTAGCTGGGATAGGCTCCACCACCTGCCGCGACCCTAGTGAAGATAAAGCGGTTCAGAAAATGAAGGAATGAAAAAAGTGCATTTGGGGCTTTGTATTAAACCCAAGATGTATTATTCATGAGAAATCAAAGTAGTTATTCAAGTATAATTTCCTACTGATTAAAATATATTTTATTTTGATATACTATGACTGTTTAGACTTTGTGGAGAAAAAAAACCCTCATGCTAAAATCTAACTACATACTTTATAACTAGGGATTTACAGTTTATTTGACAACTGCGCATGCTTCCCTATTTATGGAATACAATTACCGTAATTACTCGAATATAACGCGCACTCGAAAATAACACGCAGGTAATTTTGGGCCAAAAAAATCTGGAAAAACGCAGTACTCGAATATAGTGCGCACCTAAAATTTCCCGCTGACGAAAATCAGAAATCGTACCTTTTTTTCTTCGTTTCACGATTGTTTTGTTCAAAACCGGATAGAGAAATCTTCAGGTACGAGCGTGTGGAGTGTCGTGCAGTTGGGAGTTATGCGTTTGAATTTTAGGGCAATAGATGATACACAGAGTGGACAAACATATCATGTAGACATGTTATGTTGCAATACCTTTTAGACTTCCTTGAACATTGACTACATTTCAATTGACAATACCATGTTTTAATTCAAATATCTATTGTCATTCTCAAACAAGAAAAGGAACATACAAATTGAATAAATAAATGATTTGAAGATATGCACAATGGAAAAGACTATCACATGTAACAAGGAAATGTACTGCCCCCCGCTGGACATATTTCTAAATACAAGTACGTACTACACTACAATGTAGTATTCTACTTTCCAGCTTATTAATGCAGGATTGTGATGTTTGTGAGGCTTGACGATCTTTAATATGCGTGTATTTTGAATTCAAAGTTGGAAATTGCACAATGTCCGTGCGTCAAAGTGAGTTTGACAATGCTTTTTTCGATCGAAAATTTGTAATTTATTTTAGTTATTGATTATAACACGCACCCCCAACTATTGGAATTAATTATATAGCAAAAATATGCGTGTTATATTCGAGTAATTACGGTAAGTTCCCTAGTCACAAGAAAACACCATCAAGTTAGTTTATTAGGGCTGGTGCCATTTCTGCTAGAAAAATCTTGTGTGTAGTTCATGTGCACACTTGAATTTAGGCAGTTCAGAAATCATCAGGGTGTTCCTGTTCTTTGCGTAACTTTAACCTTCTAAAGTAACATCTTTCAATTTTGTCCCATTGTTATGTTACATAGTGATGTCACCTAAAAGTGTGAGAGTAGAAATCTGATGCTGTGCTCAACAAGCACGTAAACAGCCACAAAAATACAATACTTGACATGAAAGCCTACAGTTCTGTCACAGGTTAAAAACATTTGCCAAGTAATTGCCGGTGGTCTAATAAATGCTGTTCCCCAGGCGAGCCTATGATCATGGAAATTGTGCTGCTTGTTGTGAAGGTGGTGGAAGACTTCATTAAACAAGCTGTGATGGGTTGTGGAGGCCCCTTTAAGCCTGGATCTGGAATGGGGACACAACTGAAAGGACTGAACTCTCTAATGAACTTGAATGTCCCATAGAAGTGGGGCTTTTTCACAGAAGCTAAGGAGGACAGAGTGTCAAAACAAGACCAAGCTCTTGCTGTTCACAGGGGCTAAATGTCGCCTTTTGACTCTTAGGAGTGTGAGCATCTGAAGGGGAGGCTACAAGGAGAAAACATAGGGAGGTAGAAAATACTTGCTAAAACAATGCTCTCTTAAATCAAGCACCCCTCCTTGCCTCTTTCACCCTTTGTGATACTGCCCCCCTCTATTGCCATGACTTCCAATTAGGGCTACTCTTGCACAAGTGGTTGGAAGGGGGCCTCTGAGGAGGAGGCCTAAAAGCTGTGTCTCTGTAGCTATTCCTCTATCAAAGACCTTAGTATTCAGAGACAGCCTTGCTTGAACGCCTCAAAGCTTTCATATATGCCACTTGGGGCAGGCATATTCTCACGTCCTTGTTATTCAGTATCTCATCATTCCAGTTCGCCTTCTCCTTCACCTTATTTACCAAAATGTGAGAACTTTGTAAGCCTTTCAATTGTTCCACACGTACGTTGCTTGTAAGGAATGGCCTCCCTGGTTTCCCTTATTTAACCTTAGCCAACCCAGTAATTTCAACAGCTGATTAAAGACTTGAGGAATCCATGTATATTACCACAACTTTTGCTCTTATTCTTCATAAAAGAGCCTTGAAAATAGAAAGTGGAACATCGCTGTTTGATGACAAAATAGGTTTAACTAACTGATACACGACTATCGCTAAATATGTTATGGTCGAACAAGAGTGGTTGCAGCACATGATCGCTCCAAATACTGTAATTTCTTTTTACTTTTTTCTGCACTTTCTCTGGAACATCTTGTTCTTCTTTTGCAAACTTTTGCCAACGAAAGGGAGAAATGGATTTTTAGCATGTCTACACGAGTAAAGTAACAACATATATATTTATTTCCAGACCATTTCAGTTTTTGCTAAAATCAATACTTTTTTTGGTTGGCATGGCAACTGTGACGGCAGTTATACCAATGCTCCTCTAGGCTGGAAGTAAATCATGAACTGCAAGAAAGAAAAAAACAACAACATTGATGGAAGTTTGCAATTCAGATAGCTCGAGCAACGATTCATAAGTTGCAGTGAGTGTTGGAAAACCTGAGCAAGCATCATTGAGTCTCTCTTTAGTGTCTTCATCCTGTACTGTTGTTGAACCCTAACCCTTACAAAATAACACATTAATTTAATATGCGCAAAGGACAACCTCAAAGATTTAGTGTGTATGCTATACTATTATTAAGTATGAGTTACAGTACAATAATAAGATAAGAGAATATAATTTAGAATCATGAGATGTGAATTTGTGATACTTCCTGGCATAAATGAGGGTCAAGCCTAATGGGGAAATACGATGCCACGTTTGTGTTTGATCATTGTCATTAATTAATTGGATATTGGATTGAATTTTATTTTTTCTCATGGATTATGTTTGTGGCTATTTTCAATTGTCTTGTATGTATTACTCCCTTATGGTTGTCAGAGGCAGCCAAGTGATGAACTTCTACTCTTGTCTGGCATTGCGATAATTACTTCTGTTAAATTCACTTTTCACAAATGTACCAATATACCAATTCATTCAGTGTTGGATGATGATAGGCATTCAATCCATTTGCACTGAGACGGTTTGCAGTAAATGAGTTGACCACATTATAGTGTTTGTTTAGCCTTGGCACATTAGACTTGTTCCTGGGAAAAGAAGAAAAAAAACAGCTGTCTCTGGCTGTTAAAGAAAGAAATATTACCTTAAGTACATCCCTGCTCTTATTTTTCTTCTAAATAATGACAGGTACTTGCATTACATTTTTTATGGGTTTGTCTTTGCTCAGTGATTTTGTTTTAGTATTGTGATGTGTAAAACCACACTCAATTTGCCTTGTAACAGCTCGATCAAATCAAAAAGGTTTAACTACCTCCCCGAATTATTCAGTTCTATATTTTTGACTGGATGCTGCATGCAAAAACACGTGTGGGCAGATGTAGACTGTTTTCATCAGTCTGAGTGGTGCCAGCCTGTTTAATGATTGGATTTAGTGTTGGCACATTTCCTTCCCAACCTCATCGGATAGGATTGATTTATGGGATGTCTGAGAGAGTGACCAAGTCAAACTGCAAGGTTTTTTTTTCCAAACTCTGCTTGAGTTGCTGTAAATGTTTTGAAAAAAAATACATTAAATTAATTGATTTATAGTATATAAATCAATAGAAGTGATTATAAACATCAGAAGGATGGACACTTAAACAGCCACATAGTAAAGTGACAAAGTACTAAGCGATCAATAATTAAAAAAAACACTGAATATAGTAACTTTAGTTAGCAAGTTTGCAACAGTCTGTCTCTTTTGCTTTTTCACACAATGTAGGGGGTTATAAGTTGAATTACATCTTACTTTGAATCCCCCTTAAATGGATGTTACCTAATATTTGATTGAGAACTTCTGGAAATTCACCGATCATATTGATTTTCTTATTCAGATAATTGTTTTTAAGTGTGACTAGTGGTAATTAATATGATGGGAAAAGACGGTGACAAAACAATGTCTATAGGAGCATCAAGTGCTGACCTCGTGTTCTCGATGAGGCTTATCTGTGCTTTCTGTGCTGCAACAGAGCCACTATTCACTACAAAAACTCGTAAACTCATGTTGACCCTCTGAACCAACCTAATTCATTTACTTTTAATTTAATGTCTTGAAAACAAAGCATAGTCCCTTTTTCTGTCAATTGCATAATTTCCAGTATTTGTCCTTATTTTCACTCAATTTGTAATTTTGCATCTCTCTCGCACTCATTTATTTATTTTTATCGCTCTCTCTGAAATACTTTATGTACTGTATACCCACATATATCAGTCAGTGTGAGGTACAACTGAATAGCATGTGCCAGAATATTGATGAAATGTTAGCTTCAACTAAGTTTATCTTTTATGTGATCCTTTTATGCACACTCACCTGCTGTTAGAGTTCAGCTCACTGAAAGTCGTCACTGACTGACTTTATGTGTCATTTGTTTTACCACATAACGTAGTGGTCTAACAGAAAAACGAGCTAGCTTGCAAGTGAGCAGGCAGGATACTGGGTGGATTAGGAGATGGTTTGTCTGGAGACCAGTACTTGCATTTTGTGTGGTTTTAACCATCCTGCTAAATTTGGTAAACTAATATGGTGAAAACTGTTTCAAATGTTATATTGCAACGATTCAGCGCTGAATTGTTTGCAGGTATAGATTTCTACTTCACAATTACTTTTAAACTACAATTTGGACTTACCCATGAGCTGACGATAAATCACTTTTGATAAAAACGTTAAATATTAAATTGAGAGCACTTCTATACGGCTCTATCTTTCTCATAGAGTTTTACAAAGCCTCTCATTCACTGGTATAAGAGCTGTATAAAAACTATCTTTTGAATGCAGTCTTCCCGCCCATCCCACATTTATTGATGAGGTGAAACACCAAAGTAATGACGAAATTATTGATATACAGTCCCCCTAATACTTAATGTTGTGCGCGATTTGGAAAAAACTAGCAATGTTCATGGTTTGCGAGGCATGCCTGAGTGCAGGATGTGTTGAGTGATTGAATGCAAGCACTTAAAAATATTATCCTTCACTTTTTATTTTGTCCACTCTCCAAAAGGATACTTAACTTTCTCTCTATGTAGACGTGCAACATTTTTCATTTGTGTTCCATAATTGTTGTGTAGACCAGAAAAGTTTCTTTTTAATTCTACAGTAATTATTGCTAAAATTTCACATCAAAAATACCTTTAATTGTATCATTATAGTTGAAGATTGCTAATAATTTATTCAATGTTGATGTTGTCCTCCATTTACTCTTTATCCTATGAAATATCTATGGCATGGTTCGGGATCCTTTATGACAGAGACAGCCACAAACATTTCATGTTTTTAAATCTATTCCTTGAGAGCCAGACTCGGAATTTAAAAGTCAAAATAAATAAAAAAGTGTGCATTTTTTGGGCATTTTATCAATTTTAAAGTACGAAGAATCTGAATTCTTCTGACAACAATGTTACGCTGTTGCTAATCAATGAGAGTATGCATGCAGAAGAGTAAAAAAAAAAAGATGATTAAAGCGGCACCAGAGGTAGTGTTGGGCCTGAGTGCTGACGTGACTCTCCTTTTGGTGCCTTTGGGACTCCTCTCTCTCACCAGCGGTTTCAATATTTTAGCTCAGAGCCATTTGTACCCATTAAAAGAGCCACTTGTGGTTCCCGAGCCATAGGTTCCCTACCCCTGATCTATGGTAATATTTCAATTGCTCTGTGAGTGAGAGAGAGATTCAGGCTGGGGAGTAGCGGGTGGAGAACATCAGAATCAAAGGAATCTAAATATACCCATCCTATATTTGGTTCTGCATGAGCCTCAGTTGCTGTGAGAGCTACACAGAAACTCAATTGTAACTCATTCACTGTGCTACCATATGGATGGCGACGCTGAGACTTTTTTGTCCCGGAATTGATTCATAAGTTTGTGTCTGAAGTAATTAATTAAAGCCATCAATGACAAGTGTTTTAGTAATGCACAGATTCCACTTTTGTTAGTCCAAGTATGAGTACCAGTGCAGTTAATACATGATCTAACATATTAACCTGAACAAGAGGTTGTGTCTTATTGCCGATTGTCTGTTACACAGAGGAACTTTGTCCAGTGGTTCAAAACTATGCAATCCATTATTTATTTATTTTTTATGACCAAAAACACTCAATTATTGTGAATACGTTTCAAGCACTGTTACTGTGTTTCATGTTCTGGCCTCTATTACATTTGTATGCAAATAACATTTAGTGGTTTTACATTCATTCGTCCATTGAAACTTTTGAATCAATGCGTGCCCCAAAAAGTGCCTAAATGCATCGTCTTATACCGTATGTGACTGGAGACCGGAAGTGGCGGGCTTGTGATGTTGTCATGGCAGTCTCAGTGTGTACATCAATGAAACAACAGTAGGAGGCTCGGTCTGTCAGGAAACAGCAAGGGAAAATTCTGGATTGAACAAACTCCCATTTTGCAGGGTAGGTGTTTTGAGGTCCTGTCGTACTGTCTGTTAAAGTGTAGTGGTCAGCTAAAAAAAAGGTTAAAGAAAATTTTCATCCAAACATGGAGTTTGCATGTTCTCCCCAGGCCTGTGTGGGTTTTCTCCGGGTTCTTCGGTTTGCCTATCACATCCCAAAAAATATGCATTGTGTTGGACTCTCTAAATTGCCCCTTTGTATGTGTGAGCACGAATGGTTGTATTTCTCCTTGTTCGCTGCGGTTGGCTGGCAACGAATTCAGAGTGCCCCTCGCCTACTGCCTGTAGTTGGCTGGGATGAGGGACCCTTGTGAGGATAAGCAGTACAGAAAATGAATGAATGATTATTAAACCAGATAGCCACACAGGTTTTCTGCACCTAAACAGGACAACTGCAAATGAGTACAACTTTCTTTTTCTGACTGATAACTGAAAATCAATCATGAAAACTGTTATGAGAACATAACACAGTAAAATACAATACACAAGTTAATAGGCGGTAAATGCCACCAAAGAAACTCGACTCTCCACGCTTCCTTTGGAAAGCAGAACAGGCGCCAATGCTTGCATGGGCCTCACACGAACTCAAGAGTTTGCCAGTTGGTGGGTGTCACTGCTATTTGTGGGTCAGCCGTCTCTGTCACTGCCTGCAGAGTTAGGCATCAATTTTGCGCTCATAAATATCTCGATTCATACAGTACACTGGCATGACTCTTACCTATAACGTGTACACTGTCTAACCTTTGTGTTTGTATCATTCTTTTACTAAAGCTATTTTTTTACTGACACAGTGAAGTTAAAAAATTATAATGATTAGAGTTATTTATACTCATACCTAGGGGCAATTTAGAGTGTTCAACTAGCCTACCCTGCTTGTTTTTGGGACGAAACTGGAGTATGCAGAAAAAACCAACGCAAGTCCTGGGAGGTAACAGGAAGGTCAACAGGAGATCGAACCATTGATTTCAGAACTATGAGGCACTAACCACTTTGTACACAGGCTGTCAGACTTGGACAAAAATTGAAAATAATATATTTGTAACTACTGGATCTAATGAAGATTTTGAATGCCATCAACATTAGACGCTTTTTGAGGCACTGTTAAAAATCTTCCTAACTGGTCAATTTCAATCAGTAGGTCTGTTAGGATAAAAATGTCACGGCTGTTTCCTGAGATCCGGGCACGGTAACATTGTAGAGCCGTACATTTGCAATTGTTTGTTCAAAACCCCATTCAAATCGAATGAACAGTGTGGTCTCCATTTTATCCGATGTTAACGGACAAACACACTAATGCGCACACACACACACGCACACACATTCTCAGAAATAGTAATATATGTAGATGAGAGGGATGTTCAAACACTGTTATAGTTGTGGTCCTTTACCGTTGTTTCTCCTTTCACCGCTCTCTATTCTTCTAATTGCTTAATTGGTGTGCAACAGTGACAGCCATGATAGGTCTGTGCTTTGGCCCGAATGCTGTCGAAACTGACTTTAAGCAACCCCCCACATAAACTCGGCTAGGCGCACACACACATGCTATCCAACAAGTACCCTGCTGATTAGCGGTTTATGATACTGAATCCCTTCCCCCATCTGAAGCGTTCCCTGGTCAGCACCCCCTTTTTGAGGTGACAAGAGGGGAAGCATCCAGCTGGATGGAGCTGTTGTGTTTCTCTCTTATGGGCTTTGATCCTTTGCCCCTTCATCTTCCAAATCACTGCCTATCCAGCCAGTCTGGAGAGGGGGTTTCAATTGTTCCTTGATTTACTTTGCTTTTCCATTGGGACTGCTGGTCGAAATAAGTTAGAGATGGATAATGCATACTTATGTTACTCCTTAATACAGTAAGGGGAAAGTTTAGTACTATTCGGTGGATCAATCATCCATGTGCCTTGAACATCTTCTTCTAGCTGAAACTTCTCCCAAGCCACTACTTGCTATTAGCTTCCCTCAACTCTACAACCTTTGTTTTTGTCTCTAAGTCACTGGCTGTCCTCGGGGAGTGGAGGAAGAAAGCTTGAGGCTCCCTTCCTCTCCTCTCCCATAGAGCCCCTTGATCCCAGCCCCATTTTTTAAAGCTTTAAGACTGACCTGTCAGCCTTACTCTCTTCCCTAGAGTCAATGTGGGGCGGCCTCCTCAAAGACCAGTTTGCATCAGCCTTCTGTCTGAACAGGCAACACTAAGAGCCGGCTTGTGCTGGTCTTTGTGTAGTCACACATAAGATCAGAGTTAAATTCCCTTTGCACTTGTGTCTGTTGATGGGCCATGTGGGCCAAGAGACCAGTGCCACTTCACAGTCTTGCTTCTGTTTACTTTTTTTTTCTTAAAGCTGTAAAGATCTTTATTTGGTAAATGTAGTCTCTTTTCCTCAACAGAAGTAAAAAATATGTTAAAATGATTTAAAGAATTGTATACAAAGATAATGCAGACTCATTAGGCTATTTGTGTTTTGACAAGTCTAGAGCACCGAGACATTTGTTGAGCAAGATTTCAGGAAGATCAACTTCCCTAAGGCACACCACATGATGATTCCAAACCCTTAGACATGATGACTGCATGCATGTGTCCATGTGTCTGTAGCCACTGGTCCACCTGTTCTAATTCCTTGATCATCAAAAGCGCACACATGGGCCCATACCTCCCACTAACTGGTGTTGTGATGTGTGTGTCACTGTCGGTCTCAGCGTCTATCTGTCTCTACTTTTCCGTACTAAAACTATTACTGATTTAAGGATTTTATAAACTAATGATCTCCATGTCTTTTGATGGAAATTTCCCATAATACAATATGGAGCCTTGTGGCTTAAAGTTTAGTCTGGTTTACATCTGAACAAATGTAAATCACATGTAAAATGGGTTGTATGCAGTTTATTGTCAGTTACACTATATTCAGAGTGCTATTTTCTTCAAATTCTTGTTGTGTCCTCTCATGGACGACAGAAGAGAAATGTAGTTAAGAATATTTAGGTAGATAGAATAGTTTAGAATCTAGAGACAATATTTTTGGATTATGCAAGGCGTGTCAGTATCCATTAATGATTCAAAGGAACTGACTTGACTACCTTTTTTGTAACCAAATAAAATAAAATACAAATCATAACACATTTTGTCTGTGTTTGCATATATTCAAGAAGATTGCCACCTAATGTAAATATAGTAATTATGATAAAAATATAGTGATCCTTGGTCAGAAAAACACCAATAGCAAAAAACCAAATGGGCTAGTTACTTATATGAAAAGAAACCCACTGATGGATGGGTATTAAATTATTATTGTTTACTTGTGCTCAATCTATCATGCACATTGCCTGTTTTGCTGTTGCAACCCCTGAAGGGAGAAGCTGAAAACTCAGTCTGACTTTGTTCTATTGAAGTGTTGTCAGTTCATCCCCTGCTTCTTTTTTGTGGAAGAAATATGACTTACGTACAACACAACTTCATATCAGCAGAGGTGTGCTGCAGGTGATGTCCTTGTGCTAAACTGATCTTATCAGAAGCTGTTGGTTTTTCATCACTTCACTGCTGTATTTTGATCTCCTGTGAGTTTGGAACGCTTCAGCAGCCTTGAAAAATAGGCAGATGGGGGATATACTGTATTGATAGAGGAGTGTCAGACGAGTGATCTCCTGCTTCTGTTCTTGTTCCCTATATCTTTTGTCACATGCACATGTGCACACTATCAGTCTTTGCAGTTATCTTAAGTTCATTGCAATTAAGTTCCGGGGCGTTTTGAGTGGGAGAGTGTAACGGGAAGAGGAGGAGCAGTAATTCAAGAGTTTTGAGAGGGGGGCCCAACTTTCCGTTAGATTAATTTCACCCCCCTCCGATAATTCCCACAGGAGTAAACAAATTGGGGCTTTCTGCTTGCAAGCTGGATTTGGGCTGTCCTGTAATGGGATAGTCAAGAGGTACGTGCAAACATGTGTCTTTGATTGTGTGAATAAGAGGTGCCAGGGATAGAAAATATATAAATATTTGTGGGCTGTGTTTCCGTGCGCAGGTGCGTGGGCACAAGTGCAGTAAGTAGTTCATTGCCTTCTCTGTGCTCAAGTGTTCTGATGGCCACAGTACAATTATTTGTTTGTTTAATGCTTAGGTTTCATATGAAAGCCATATTTTACTGTGAGACACTGCCTATATCGGGCGGCACGGTGGGGCAAGTGGTTAGCGCGTCGGCCTCACAGCTCTGGGGCCCTGGGTTCAAATCCAGGTCACGTCCACCTGTGTGGAGTTTGCATGTTCTCCCCGGGCCTGCGTGGGTTTCCTCTGGGTACTCCAGTTTCCTCCCACATTCCAAAAACATGCATAGTAGGCTGATTGGACACTCTAAATAGGTAAGGGTGTGAGTGTGCATGGTTGTCCGTCTCCTCGTGCCCTGTGATCGGCTGGCCACCGATTCAGGGTGTCCCCTGCCTCTAGCCTGGAGACAGCTGAGATCGGCTCCAGCACCCCTAGCCACCCTAATGAGGATAAAGCAGTTCAGAAAATGAGATATGATGAGACACTGCTTATATCTTTTTTTGAGGAGCCATTGACAGGACAGTGACGTTTATAATAAATACATGGGGAAAAAATACAAAATTGGAGAAAAAAAACATCAAGTTGAAGCGGGTCATTTGTGTACAAAATAATAAGGATTTGAGGCTGCAGTATATACAGCTGTTCTGGACTACACATACATATGTCTTTTAACCTCATGACGAGTAGTCAATGATTTACTGAAAGATATTTTATTCGTTGCAGATTTGAATAGTCCTTACCGTCTTGAGGTGAACAATATTTTTGGGGGTTTGGTCTTTAACCTAAAAATAGCGTTGCTGTTGTCATCATATTCTTCAATTAATGTCTCTCAAACCTTAGCTATTAACCTTGCCTTTCCCCATAAACTGCGAGGTTGGATGCTTCACTTAAAATACACAGCATTGTGTTGGCTAATGCTATGTCAAGGTCAAGCAATACAGGGCTCCTGGCTTACAGATACAAATCATGTAGTTGACTAAACCCTTATTAGCTTCTGTATGTTCTTAAAAAAAACAAGTTACAGCAAACAGATTAATGCAGAAGATACAATTGTGACATTAATTTAACGATTGTTTTATTCTATTAGCAAATTTGATATATTTTATAAACAATGCTTTCACTACATCATTCATAACTTTTTATATAATTCTATATGCTGTATTAAAAATAAAAGACAACAATCATTGAATACAAAGAAATTGAATTATGTATGAAACTTTTGTCTTGATACATATTGCAACAATTATTTCAGGTAAAATGCTATATTATTTTTTTGATATAATGTTATTAACTGTTCTTTGGTCAAACAGTCAATATTTGTGACAGATGTATACCAAATTCTAATGAAAATACCGCAAAGCAGTTGTAATAGTTGTGCATCTACCACTGTGGAACCAAGCACAATTTTTTCAGTGTTTTTGACATGTAACTTTTAAAACGGCCAGTCTCAGGTGGTGCATCATCCAATAATAACAGTCACAAGTCAATAAATGACAAATGAATGTTGAGCCATGTCCATATGGAACTCAGAAAGTTGTTTCTCTATGAGCTTTTTCACTGTTGTTTACGGGTCTAAAGTAATCTAAGCCAGCAGGCAAGCCGGTACATGCCCCACACTCAGACATCAGACGACACCACTACTGTTTTTTTACGTCACATTTCGGTCATATCACACTGCCCTCGTGGTCTGTGCAATGGAGTGCACATTTTTTTAATCAACACAGATGTATTATCCTGGCAACAGTTCTATCAAAGGAAGATGTCAGTTTGCTTTTCGAAGGAGAGCCTATAATGATAAGGACAAAGAAATAGTAGATTAAGGTCGCCATGTGGCATGCAACATTAGAGATGGAGAGGATTGAGGGGTGCCTATTGGCTAAGTAAAACTGTCAACCAATGGTTATTATTATTTTTCGTAACCTGAATATTTAGAATGTTGAAACATTCATAGAGTATTTTTTTATCTCTATGTACTTTTGATATACCAAATATTTACTTTTCTTTTTTCTTCAAGTTTTTTGCGCTCATTTAATGTTTCATGGCCCTTTCAGCCCAAATCAGTTTCAAGATCATAGATGGGGAAGATTGATAGTGTATTGTTTAGTCAAGGGGAATAATGTAGTTAGTGGGGCCAAGGCTGGCAAGAGGTGTGCTGTGGTGAGCCTGAGCACCATTTGGCCCTCCTTGGGTGTTTTGTAAGGATTTGACAGGTGAAATAGTGTGGGAACTGTGGGGGGTGTTGCTTTAAAATGCTTTTTGTTGAGCTTGTTGGGATGTGGAGGTGCCTAGTGAATTCTCAATAGCTCTGTAGGAGACGTTGGTGAATGGTTGCGTACTGGGAGTAAAAATGGCTTCCCGCAAGAGCTCTACAGATTGTCTTGGAGGCTGGTTCTGGTTCATAGCCCACAACTCTGGTAACCTACGGATGAATGCAAAAATGGTTTGCACTTTTTGCCCCTAATTGATAAGCATACTGTTCTCATTTTGGATTAAAATGAGGTTTGTTGGATAACCAGATTATTCTTCATTTGCACTCGAATGTGTGCATTTTTTTTTGTCAAGGGACAAAGTGATCCTTACAAATAAGCAATTTTGTTCTGTTTTTGTGAGTTCAGTCAGAAACTAGACAAGCAGTGAGTGCAAATGAGAGATGTTTTTGAATGTTTTAGATAGGTATCCCCCCTCCATTAACAGAGGGTAAGATTGAGATCTTATGATATCTTGGGTAAAATTAAGGCAAATTTGGATTTCCAGTAACTGGTCTAGAGCATATAGAGAAGGTTAGGCCAAGAGTACAGCTGAGCGAGGGATTGTTCTGGGCCAGGGCCTGGTGTGGAGTATTGTTCATCTTTGTCTTTTGAGCTGAACAAGATAGGAAAGTTTCACACGCCACTCGCAGGCATCCTGCTGGGCAGCCCCGGAAGGGGGCTATTGCAGCCGGCAAACAAGGCTTAGCCATAGGGATAAATTACTCTGAATAAAGTGGTCTGTGTTTGCCGTTTTCTCCTTCTAAAAGCAGGCTGAAGGGGAAAGAATTTAAACCCAACCACAGGTTGTCTGTTTCAATCCTGAAAAAAAAATCAACGTTCCAAGTGACCAATTTATTATCCCTCCACTCCAACAATCTATAAACTCTCCATGCTGATGTCTGCTGGTATGCTCTTTATTATTGTTGTCTTCTTGTGACTTTGTGGTTTCTTAACCTTACAATGGCTGTTTATTAATAATTATGGGTCATTCATTTTTGCATATGCCTGTTTGAAACCTCACTCAAGTAAAATAATATCATGGCCAAATTCTGGACTAATGTGGAAAACAGTCAGCACTGTAACTAAAGGTCCACTATAATAGAGCAGTCTTTGCTGAAAGACCATAATTTAACATCAGACATATACATGTGCCAACACGGTAGAGGTTAAATCTGCCAAGTGAATCCCTTCATGCTGTGTCATTTTATAACTTAATATTGATTGCAGAGTTGAAACCTCAGTTCCTGTACTTTTTTCCAACAGCCAAGAAGGAGGGTTTCATATTGCCCACAAGGGATTAATCTCTTCTTATTACATTTATACCCTCATAGTGGGTTCAAATTCTCCGACATGGACTAAACTCAGACTGTAATACTTATCTGGCCCTTGCAGCTGCCCCTAAGTCATTTAAGGAAGAAATTTGCTCATGTGCAAAATCCATCGTTGCATTTGATCCTGCACAAAAGAAAGCTATTCCAAAAATTTCAAATGATTTAAACAGGCTAACCTGTGTATTATCGTCATTCACTTTAAGCATGAAACAATTTTGGTAAAGCTAAGATATGATGTCTAATTGGATGTGTGGTTAGCACGGCCGCCTCAAAATTCTGACCTCAAGTGTTCAATCCCAGGCCAGCGTGGGTTTCATCTGTGTACTCCGGTTCCTTCCATATCCCAAAAAACAAGCTTAACACTCCAAATTTTTCCTTGGTATAAGTGTGTGCGTGAATGGGTTTTTGCCTCCTTTTGCCCCTTTTGGCTGGCACTCAATTCGGTGCGTACCCCATCTACTGCCTCAGTTAGCTGGGAAAGCCACCAACATCCCTGTCACCTTCCTGAGGATAAGATGCACAGTAGATGACTACCATTTAATACATATCCCATTTCAATCCAGGTTGGGGTAATGACATTTTCTGTGCTTGATATCTGAATTAAAAGGAAATGTTTGTCTCAAAGCTGAATAAAATATATGAGAGAAGGGACGTGCAATACCATAAGCCAAATATACATATGAAACTTCTGAAATGGAACTAAAACTATCATCAAGTCTTTTCTTACCTCATTCAATCTGTTAAAATTGTAAATTAAGATAATTTCTTCACCAGATAGATTTAAATCTTTCATTGTGGAACCCTTGAGCAATAAAATAATTCAAAGCAAGAAGAGGAGAACGTGGATTTTTTTTGGCATAGATTCATAAAGCTTTTACAGTCTTACTCTGGGCTGAATTTGACATTAACTTTCTTAGAGACGCGTATAAAACAAAAACCGATGAACCAGTAGTATGTGTTAATTTAGGAGATCTGGAATCTCAAACAACATTAATTCTACATAGATGCCATTTCAAGCATAGCTATTCTTACGTTAGTGTTTGTTTGTTTGACTATATTTTTGTTAGAAAGAGCTACCACTTAAAATATAGAAAACCCGTGATTTGGTTGTTTTCACTGTTAATAAAGACCCTATGAAACTCCACCCATTCCTTCATCCCTCCCTATCCATCTCAGGCCATTCAACCAGAATATGTTTTTCAGGTGTTTTGTAGATTGGAACCCCATGTTCTTAAGATCTGTTTAAGAACTTTTTTCAATATCAGTTTTTAGTTACATTTCAAGTCTATTCTGTTCATTTGAGGGAAAACAGTAATGAAAAAGTGCTCGGAAAGGTGTCATGATAATGCTCTGAAAACAAGCCACCTTTTCTTAATGAGTTGTGGTGATTTTAAGTCGATGTTGGATGTGGAATGATATGTATTCTCCTACATGGCAAAAAAAATGGCTTGATTCAGCTTATACTGTTGGATTTCATCAGCTTTGCTCTTGTGTTTATTCATTAGGGGCTGTTTTTTTTCCATTAGAGCTGCTCTACAAATTTCAAAGCGTGCATTTCTACGGAGACATAATACGTATAACATTAAACTAAAGAGAGCAACACTTAAATATTTTGGATTGCCTTTTGACTGTTTATGATTATAGACAAAAAGTAATGCATAACAAGAACAGATCACTTCACTATAGTGAACACTGATGATTTGGGCACATTGAAGCTCTGACACTTGTGTGCATGAGAGAGGCCCCAGTTTGGGGGTAAAGTTGGTGTGTTTGTGTATGTCTATTGAGTGCGTGTATGTGGTGCTCGGGAACCTGCTGACAATCTGTGGATTAGGGCGAGCTTGGACACCAAGTGCTCTCTCAGCACATTACCCACCAAGTATGGAGTTTACAGGCAGAGGCAAAGCATACAGCATTACTGTGTTTATACTGTCAGGCATCACGCTCGCCCGCACACACACACTCACCATACTTCAGTGATGTAACTAAAAAAATATATATTTTGTATTTTCTTTGTAGTGCCAACATACCCGCGTTATAACTGGATAAAACCTAAATGCAATCGGGGGGGAAACAGTAATTCTAAAGTACACGATTCTGAAATTAAATTATTTTCTACGTCCCTTACAATATTTTTGACAGTGATATCTCAACTTCAAATTCAGAGAAATGATTGAATGAAAAGATTTATAAAGTGTACTTGGTCCATGCGAGAACTTTGATGCCTTGAATAAACTAGGAAACAGTAGCAGTGCGATTAGATGTTTATTAGTACATTTAGTCTACTCATTGTAACAATGATAATAACTATGCTTATACACAAAGTTGACTGGAGGTTCAGTATTTACAAACTAGCTCTAGAACAGGGGTGGGCAAACTATACCACAAAGGACCGCAGTGGGTGCGGGTTTTCATTCCAATCCATTGAGGGGACACCTTTTCACCAATCTGGTGTCCTACAAGTGCTATTAGTGGATTGCAGTCAGGTGCTTCTTGTTTTCTGCAGAAATCTCATTGGTTAAACTCTCTGTGCTGGATTGGTTGGAATAAAACCCTGCACCCACAGCGGCCCTCGAGGACCGGTTTGCACATCCCTGCTCTAGAACAAGAGGTGGAATTTAGTTTCTGAATTCCGGCACTTGTTTTTGTAACACATCACTGGATGCACTTGGAAGAATACAGCTTTCTCTGCATCACTTTAGTTTTTACTACATTTTAGTCTCAAGAAACTGATACATTTTGGCACCCAACCCTGTCAAAATTGTCATTCTTTCCCTCCAGCTGCCATTTTGTCTGGATGGTATGACAGTCATGGTGCTGTCTCAGCAGCCGTTGAACAAATACGGATTTTCTCTCTTGTTCACTCTTCACTCTCTGGCTTGAAGCCGCGTACTAGGTTTTTCATCCACTCCGCCTTAAGACACCAAATAAGTCCTCTGAGCTTATAACTAGGACCATCAGAACAGTAGTTTTTTTAAACTGGCCTCCTCAGCAATTTTGCCAAATGCAGCATTTTTAGAGGCTTCATTGCCCCACACTTATGCATGTTTGTTGTCTCTGTAGCTTCCCATTGATGGCTTAAGCTCTCTGCGGAAAATAGTTATGCTGTTGGCAATACAAGATTTCTCCTCAGCACCACTAACTTTCCTGGTTTTCTTACATTTGTATAGAAACTTTCAACTTGCAGTTGCTACACAATTTTTCTTATGCGCTCTTGACAACCTTTCCAATTCGTTTTATGTTAATATTATTTGTAATCTCCTTCCTTATTTTTATTTTCTGCATTGGTCTCATTGTGTCTAGATCTTGCTTCCTCAATGGAGTGCCAGCCAGAATAACCGGCAGCCTTTCACTTATCCCTGGCCAAGTCTAATGTTATCTTTGAACTCAATTCAGAGACTGCTGGCCCAGCTATGGATCGTGTCTGTGGGTTTGTGTGTTTGTGTGGGCTATCAATTGAACACATTTAAATTTATTTCCTCGTTTCAACGAAGAGCTCTTTAGCAGCAAGGGAATATATCACTAAAGATGTAATTATGATGTTTCTTTCATGAGAAGAACCTCTGTATCCTCCCCCACACTCCTCAGTTTCACTTAGTTAATTGGCACACACTGTTCTGTATGTGTTTGGGTGCCTTCTGTTATGTGCTTGAATGAGTCACTGCGCATGACTAACATGTGGCAGTGTGTCACTGCATTTCAGTGAGACTGGAGATTGTTTGGCATTAAAGGCTGGTGAACAGCAGTCAGAAAAAAATCCCTCTCGCTGTGCTTTAAGGAATTGATTGAATGGCACTGTTTGATAAGAGCTTGAGATGAGCAGGCGTGAAAAGAAACCTATGTTGTGTGCAAGTGAGCAAGCCAAAGGGATGAGCTTGTGATGATGAACCTGTCCAGAAGGATTGTTAGTTATGCTTTGAACATTTGGCTTAAAGTCAGAGCTTGTTTGCCAGGCACTTTGAGTACATTCCCAAGTCTCGCAACCAGATATTTTGCGGTGTTTTAGAATTCCAAAATCTTTGCAAAACCTCAAAATTTACTCTTTGAAACACAAACAACCCTCAAAATTTACTCTTTGAAACACAAAAAACCCCTCAAAATTTACTCTTTGAAACACAAAAATAGGAAGTTTGAGCTTAATTTAAAAGTGATTGGGAAAGCAGCAGTTTTCAGAGAACTGAAAATGTCTTGTTGCTATTTAAACGTGAAAAAACACCGGACACGAATAATAGGCGTACAATTTTTCAACTCCTGCTGCTGTGGTTACCAGCTGACTGTGCCGCTACAGCTTGACATATGATGGGCAAATTTGGAGGTGGAAATGAGCCAGTGGAGCAAAGGAACTGGCCTGTTTGGCATCTTGTACTCATATCAGCGTGGCAGAGTGCACAGAACCACAGTGAACATAGTGAGTGTGTTTGTTTTGGTTGGGGAAACTTTCAATTACACTTACGTTCTTTCCGTCTTATGTCGATTTCCTTAGCATGTTATGCAGATGATCCCTCCCTGTGTGGAGTTTGCATGTTCTATCTGTTTCTACATGGGTTTTCCCCAAGTACTCCAGTTTCCTCCCAAGTCCCAAAACATGCATGATAGGGTGGTTAAACACTCTAAATTGTCCCAAAGTATGAATGTGAGCATGAATGGTTGTTCGTTTCCATGTGCCCTGGGATTTGTTAGCAACCAATACAGAATGTCCCCGGCCTACAGCCCATAGTTGGCTCGGATAGGCTAAAGCATCCCGTGGCCCTTTAAGGATAAGCAGAATGGAAAATGAATGATTCTGTATGTGTTAGTATGTCTCATTCAGTCTACAATTTGGCAAAGTTAATAAAGCTTAAACTCTTGGCTGACAGCAAGTTAGGATACCAGTTGGTTTGAGTGTAATGTTGCTGGGAAACAGCTGGCCTATTGCAGCTACATTGGCCCTACCAATCTACAGCAGCAGAATGGGAGAGAGGATACACAACAAGGATGTATTGTCTCTCCATTCCCATCACCCACTGTTGCTGTCTGATGACCCAATATACCCCCCTCTATTTCTTATCTATTATCAAAGCATCGTACTATAAGAAAAATGCAGTTCTGACCCTGCAGGTAGACTTCTGGGCGGTCCAGGGCTAATTAACTTGCAGCTTTTTTACACAGCTCAATGCTTATGACCACCCGCTCTCCAAGCCGGGTTGCTCTTGTGTGTTTTGGCCTTCTAGTCTCTACTACATTCCTCACACCTTAATTATAACAACTACAGTTTAGGAAATAAATGGTAAATGCCACCTGCTTAGATACAAGACTTCCACATTGTATCCATCTTTGGTTCATTGTGCTTGGTAGAGCTAGAATTTGTGGCCCAGCAGCTCCCTGTGGGTCTGGACAGGCATGGTGTTAGGGTGAGTTTGTGGGATCATTCGTGTTTACTTGAGATGTAGGACCACCTGTGCTGTCCCACAGCAGGTCTGTTTAGACAATTTGCAGCTGAAGCTGTGGTGGATCCTTGGTGGTCTCCGTTTTCTTTTTATTTTCTGACAGTGCCCTATTAGAAGACGCAGAGCAGCTTCTGGCAGCGAAAGTTTCGAATATGCTTACCGTACTGTTGCTTGACAACCAACTTCAACGATTCTTCATCTGCCATTGGCTATAAAGAAGCATATTATTCTTTTTCTGCATCTACTGTCATCCTTCACCATTTTGCGGCTTCAGTACATCACATTTTTTTATTTATTTTTAATATTAAGTATCCAAATCAAAAATGTTCATAAAAATGAGCTTACTGTGCAATCTAGATGGCCGGCAGCCTCGCTGAGTGGATTTTTGAAAACAAACAACTTCCGGTTCACGTAATGTAAAAACAAGAATATATCGTAATTATACGACTTTTTTCCCTCCCCATATTACCTCAATCCCCTAACATTACGCAGAGAGCAGTTTTGTGCTCACACATACTTAACCTCAACAAAAGTTGAAGCCTGTGAAACCAAACAACTTCCGGACAACAAGGAACAAAATGGCTAATAATATTACGATTTGAATCTTATAATAGCACAACGTATGGCTTAATGTTCGTCATATTTTGATTTTAATCTCAAAATAGTTCTTGTAAAAAAAAATTCTCTCGCAATATTACAATGTGTGACTTGTAGTTTCCCTCATTACATTCACTACATTTTATATAGATCTTTTTAAAAACTGAAAAAATACTATTTATTTACTTGTCATCCAAGTTAAAAACCACTCTAGTTGCTATACATTCAGCATTTTTAGTTATTAATCAATTAGACTATGACCTTTCACATCAGTTAAACGTCAGATGCTGCGTATCACAGAACTATGAAATGATTCAACCCCAAAACATTATAAACCAGCAAACAACGAAATTTGGGTTTTCCTTTTTCTTTCCTTCATGGCACGGAGAGAAAGAATGTGGGGAAGGGCTGGAAATAAGAGGGACAGTTTTAGGGGGATGTGTGATGAAGGGATTGTGAAAAGAAAGGAATAGGAAGAAAGAATGGTGACTAAAAAAGAAAGAGGGCATTAATTTAGTGCAATGGGAGGGATCTGAAGGTTACTGAGCTCTCTCTGCCAAGCCCTGCTGGGTTGACGGATGCCTTTGTGAAGGAGCCAGAAAACACATACACATACTATTCAAAACCATCCATGAACTTGGGCTCGTGTTGATGAGTTTTTTTATTTATTTAATTTTTATAAATGAACAAATTCTTTATTTCCATGAATAATTTACGTGTATTTATTGTATTATTTCTTGAAACCTTACTAATAAGGTGCCTGATCCAAAAGGCCTTGAGAGAGACAAGTGTATTTATTTTAAAGGATGTCGAGGTTTACCTGATAGTGTTGGCCACAAACTACAGAAAGCTGTGTGAACAATGGATGTTCCATCACTCGGGAAGTCATGGTCATTATGGACATATTAGGTTAATAAGTGTGGGATTTGTTTCCCGTGCATTAGTCATGGAACATACTGTGTTTTCAGTATATATTACATCTAAAGTCCAAAACTCTGGCTTTTTTTGCAATAAATATGCATTCAAATGAAAATTAATATGGATTTATGTGTATGTCCATAGATGTACTTTTTTCAGGTAATCATCTTAGTGAAGCGGTCCCACACATTCCAATAGGTGTGGAGGTTATGTTTTGGTTAATAATGTAATGTTAATTTTTTAATTATGCAAAACTTGTCATCAAAATTTGGACTTGGAATATGTAAAATAGCACACATTAATTTCTGCTTTTATGTGTTAACAATGTGGAGTGAATGATTTTTGTGTTATGTTTTTTTTCTTCTTTTTTTATGGTTAGAGATGGTCATCTGCAAGATATATTTACTTACAGTGTGGATGCTGAGCTTTTTTCTTGTCTTTGGACATTTACTTCAAACAGCTTTTACTCATCCTAACTCATCCTTTTTTGTGTGTGTAGGAGTTGACGGCAGTGCTGAGTGTTCCTGTGGGAGGAACCACTTCACATGTGCGGTCAGTGCATTTGGTGAGTGCACCTGCATACCAGCTCAGTGGCAATGCGATGGAGACAACGACTGCGGGGACCATAGTGATGAGGATGGATGCAGTGAGTTGACACGACTGATTATTTTTTTATGAGCCCCATTCCTTTTCCATTTTCTTAGTTGACCATTATTAAAATTAAGTTAACAGTTTGAAGAACAACCATACAAAGTATGTGAACAACTATTTTTAAAACTGCTGGGATATTTCTTTTCTCGACACCAATTTTGTCACTTTGTATGTAATAACCATACCAAATGATTGTATTTGTTTAGCAGAAGTGAGCAGTAGCAATATGCATCGGTGTATGTGACCTTGCAGTACAAGTGCCTGACTGACATTCTGTAGCAAACAGTTTGATTTGATAGAGATCTTAGAGACATTGATGATTGTGTGTCAGAACATTACAGTTGAGCGAAGCATGATATTTTCTTCGACTGCTAAAATTGCTGCAATAGTGTGAAAAAGAAGCTCCCCTATGATTTGCCACTTTAGAAATCTTTCCAATCAATTTTGGATTTTTGGGATGCTCAATTATGCTCAATTTCCATCAATCGCTGTCACATTTAATTACTTAGAAACTAGGAGAGGGTAGGCTAAGTGGTATCGATCTGTGGCCAATTTAATCCCTGATTGTGACAAATGGATCTTTTGTGTGTTGTTAAATGAAGGAGACACATGGAAGCAGTTAAAAGATATCGCAGCATGTAGGGGGATGTCTCTAAATCATTAGTACTGTCCAGCTTGAGGAGTCCTCTGCTTCCTTAATTTACTCTCAGTCATAGCCCACCCACATGAAGTCAGAGTGACCAGGCTTTAAAAAGTGCCACTACAAATAATCAGTGGTAAATGACCAAGTATGGAGCAAAACAATTGTTAATTTGAATAAATATGCTCACACTGTCCACACTAAGTCATATTTGGTCTCTGAAACTGATCTGTTCTGGGACCCCAATTTTTAAACCACCCCTATCTTTATAGTAATATGTCCAGTTGTATTGTGTTTACACAGACAATTCTATAAATTAAAGGCTAAGCAGCATATCCCAAAAGAAATAATGTTTAGACCTGAAAAGTAAAAATAAAAAAAATCAGGTATTTGCAGTTTGATTATATCACTCTCATGATATTAGGACTACGAGTACCTTTTTGATGTGAAAGTTTAGATCCTAAATGCCACACACATACAGTTCTTCTCAGCACATTTTGAACAGTGTGATTCTGTGTCTTCTTGAATGCCTTTTGAAAATGCACATTAATGCCAATTTATCAATTTTCAAGAAAAAAAAGCCACCATTGTTATGTATCACAGAACATGAATGTGGAGTCTCTGAATCTTCCCGTTGTAAATTTTCGATTTAATTACGATGTGGGAATCACATGGAAATTGGCTAGTGCATATACTATGCCTTTGTGTGTGTTGTGTGTCAGCAAGGATGGAAATGATGATTTATGCTTCTGTTCATTCAGATAAAGTTTCATCTCTTTATTGAGACCCTGAAGGTGAAAAAGAGAGTTCGTAAGATACTTTGAAGAGCATTACAATTTTATTTTACAAGCCTGTGATTTCATTGAGCTAAAAGACCAGATGAATGACACCACATTAATATAGTTGACTCAAGGTGGGTAGGAAATGTCTTTGCAGCAACTGGCTTTGACCTTAACTATGATGGTATATGTTGACAGTCGGCAAGTGAAAATGAAAACATCTTACCATCTTAACACCTCTTGAGTCATGAATCTGCCAATTTGGGTATTTGGCCGGAATTTAGAATGTTTTGAAAAACAATATTTTAAGATGGTGGCACCAGTATGTTGGGTTGTGTCAATTTAATTAATCAATTTGTTGATCCTTGAGTTACAAAATGGTGGCTATAATGTTTTTACTTTATTGTTATTGTTTTCCTCAATAATTTGAAACCCTGTTAAGTAGAATGCAGAATGCAAACTACTAAATATGCATTCTGTTTCAAACTACGTAAATAACCCCCCAAAAAACCCAAGGCGATTTACATGGAACAAAAAATAAAATGTTGAAAGTTGTAGCAAACGGTAATGGGAGTCTTGGGTGGTGTGTCAAAGCACGCAGACAGACAGGCAATGATGTTTTTATTGGGGTTTATTCCACACCACAAAAAAGACCAACGCACACGCTGTCACGCCAAAGTCCCGAGACCAACAACAAATACTTTGGGCTTTTCCCCAGAACATGATACCCCCCACGATAGTTGAATAGGCGAATTATGTAACGCACAACGAAGTTTTCGTTTTTGGCTCGCCTTAACTTACCTTAACGATTAATTTTGAAACGCAACGTCATGTTGTAAATAAGATTTGCATTTTGCATGTTATCAAAACGTTCAATTAATTTGAAAGTTAAGTAATGTGCTCACTTTTGATGCGTATAGATTCTCATCAGTTGTTTCAAGCTGTGTAGACGTGCCAGCTCTCAAAATGAAAGCGTGAATAATAGTTGATTTCCTGTTTGTTTCTTTGCTAGAATTAACTATTGAAAAAAGGGAAACTATTTGAAAAGCATTAGAAAATTAGATAACATTGAGTTTTGTTTTTGTACGCGTCTCTGCTTAAGTCATTAAATTGGAAAATTCTCTTGACCCACTTTAAAATATGATTTTTGAAGTTTGGAAGCTCTGCTGTTTATCTTCCACATTATTGCCATTTAAATCATGTTGCCTGCAACTCCCCATAAGTGTAAAGAATGTGAGCGTAAATGCTTTCATCTTCAGTAAGATATAGGATACCTGTCGATGTAAAATTTCAGCAAGTCGCCTCTTTGAAACACTGACTGCAACATTATTAAAGATATGACATGGTGCGCCATGCATTCTTTATCCAAAACTCACAAATAACAGCCGTTTGCTATCCATATGCAAAATCTTCTAATCAGTCTTTCTGAACTGTGGCATTTTAAATCACTGCTGGAGTAGCCTGAAATTATTGTATAATGATATATAAGGTAGTTTTGTCTGTGACATTGCATTTAGTTTGTGCTGCGTTGCTAGGTCACACCGGTCAGTTATGTTTGACTTGCATCATAAATTCCTAGAGGGTCACAGTTCAACTCCCATTGCAGACACCAAAAAAGCAAAATATTATTATATCTGACTACTCTTGAGTTTTACTTGAACTAGGAAGTTAACCACCATAAGTGCTGTTTGTGCATTGTTTTTAATAATACATTTCACTTTTTCTGAATTAGTATACATTTTATCGAAGATTTATATTTTTAAAATCAATTTAATAATTTTACTTCTTTTCCCCCCCATCATACATAATCACTTCAAGCCTTTTATTTATTTTATTATGACCATCTCCCTGAAGCTTTGAATGAAGTTTTTGATACATTAGCATAATCTTCAAATCCTCGTTTGTCCTCTACTTGTCTGTTTTCTTCAAGCCATGCCTAGTACAGGCTGTTTACTGTCCTCTTTCTTGTGTATTTACAGCATCTGCTCTATATGATGGCACAGTAAAGACATAAGGGAACATCAAGGAACATATGATTAGCAAGAACACAATTTAATCTTTTTGTGCATGTGCTCTTTTGACGTGACTTTAGGGAAACTCAGTGCCAAAATGTGAAAGAAGTGTTTCAATATATTCTATTAAGTATTCTGGATTATCATTAATATAGATATATTGAGTAATTTTGATGACCGTATTTTGCCGTTTAATATATTAAATGATTTTTGCTTTTTTGAGCGTCCCGTTTGTGCGCTATTTAATATAACCCTGCCGTTTAATATACCCGGGTATATTAAACGGCAACTCAGCTTTTTTGGCAAGATTTGTATAGTGATCATGGGAGCATAATTATAGATATTTAAGTTCATTAAAATTCCAAGTCAGACTTTATTCAGCAGTAAGTAGTTTTAACCTGAGCAGTAAGTACCGTAATTACTCGAATATAACGCGCACTCGAAAATAACACGCAGGTAATTTTGGGCCAAAAAAATCTGGAAAAACGCAGTACTCGAATATAGTGCGCACCTAAAATTTCCCGCTGACGAAAATCAGAAATCTTACCTTTTTTTCTTCGTTTCACGATTGTTTTGTTCAAAACCGGATAGAGAAATCTTCAGGTACGAGCGTGTCGAGTGTCGTGCAGTTGGGAGTTATGCGTTTGAATTTTAGGGCAATAGATGATACACAGAGTGGACAAACATATCATGTAGACATGTTATGTTGCAATACCTTTTAGACTTCCTTGAACATTGACTACATTTCAATTGACAATACCATGTTTTAATTCAAATATCTATTGTCATTCTCAAACAAGAAAAGGAACATACAAATTGAATAAATAAATGATTTGAAGATATGCACAATGGAAAAGACTATCACATGTAACAAGGGAATGTACTGCCCCCCGCTGGACATATTTTTAAATACAAGTACGTACTACACTACAATGTAGTATTCTACTTTCCAGCTTATTAATGCAGGATTGTGATGTTTGTGAGGCTTGACGATCTTTAATATGCGTGTATTTTGAATTCAAAGTTGGAAATTGCACAATGTCCGTGCGTCAAAGTGAGTTTGACAATGCTTTTTTCGATCGAAAATTTGTAATTTATTTTAGTTATTGATTATAACACGCGCCCCCAACTATTGGAATTAATTATATAGCAAAAATATGCGTGTTATATTCGAGTAATTACGGTAGTTTTATTCTGCAAAACGTTGATGAACCCCATCACGGCATAAAATGTGCGTAGTGGATCGTACCTTCCCGTTTGTGCGCCATTTAATATACCCCTGCTGTTTGATATACCCGGGTATATTAAATAGGGGGTATATTAAACAGCAAAATACGGTACTAATACTAAAACAAATTGAGATCCAGCAATTGTATACACTAAACGATATCTGGGTGAAGAAGATGGTTTTGCTGTTGTGTTCATTTTTGCACTTATGGCAGAATGAGCATCAATACCGAGTTTTACAGCAGTGGCTTTTTGATCTCAAAGAGCGGGCCTAGATCTCTTTTCTGATGTTCGAGCGCGAGCTCACAAATGTAGGTCATATTTCACGGCTTGTGTTTATTCTCCGTATAATCAATTATTTTGTCGGCCTTTGAATTATTATTAATTTTTTTATCCTCAGCGTTATCGTCAGTAATGGACTAATCTTGGCAGCCTTTTTGTCAAGTAGTGTGGTAGAGAAGGTCCGCTTAAACCTATCACACAGAATGGTGCTGGATATGCTTGCAAGGAAAAAAGGATAAAAAATCTGCTGGTAACTCTGCTCCACCCTGCTAGTGTCAAAAAAATTCTGGCTCCTGATTATCGCTATCTAAAACAGTGGTTCTTAACCTGGGTTCAATTGAACCTTACAGGTTCGGTGATACACTATTTTTAATTAAAATTAATGACTTAATTAAAACAATTAATTCTGTGATTTGTTTGTGCGCCAACTGTTCCTTTTCTAAAATTTAAGGCTAAACTAAATCCAGTGTTTTCCGCACTATAAGGCACACTACCAAGACCTAAATGTCCTCCTTCTTGTATATAGGCCAATATTGTTTTTTCATGGTATGACATTCCATTTTGCGCACCTCCATCTTGTTGACGCATGACAACCACTACTTTTACTACATCTAATACGCCTTATTATATATAGAAACCATATTAAAATATGTCATCTATTAAAGGTGTGTGGAAAATATGGTATATCTTTTATATGTTGGATGTAATTTTCATTCTCTCTAATAATAGATCTACATTTCAGTGCAACAAAATATTTTCATTGAAGATGATCTGGAGGGGAAGTGATGTGTTAGACAAGAAAAAAAATAGATATTTCCTGAAGATCCTCAGAACCCGTAAATGTGCTCTTGTCTTTCTTCGGGTCTTCATCTGTTTTCCAGACAGCCTTCTTTTTCTAAAGATGTTCATCCCTTCATCTGTTGAATCCCGATGATGAGAAGCTTTAAGGCAGATATATTGGTCCCATTAGAGCCACTTGATTCCGCTGCTCTACAGGAAAAAAGCGGGCCATTAACTCGCTGCTCAAGGCCACTTAAAGATACACATATGTCCTTGCAGCACACACACATGGACGCAAAGTTGTGCCTAGGATTTTTATTACTCAAGGTGGTAGAAACCTACTTTTCCCTCTTTGAAATAGAATTTACAATCACTTCACTAACCTTTAAAGTTAATTCCTTTGTTTATGGTTTAGAAAACTTGTCTTTGAAACCTAAAGATTAAGATTTTAGAGGTTATAAAACAAAGTAAGTTTTTATTCCAGGCTGTTCTATCTGGATCCAAGAAAAGGTATTACAACACATGGACCTATTTCAAATCATGCAATAAATACACCAATCTTGCTTCCTAGTGACATCACAATTTTTTCCCTCTCTTCTTTTTTGAGGGTTTGCCGAGACTTTCAGACTTTTTATTTTTTTGTTTTGGAATGTACTTCTTTAACTGTCCGGAAATTAGCTTGGCCAGCCAGAGACCTTCCAGTTGTTGCCCCTATTGGATCAAGGCCATTTTAATTGAGCAATTACCAGTCATCCGTTGTCAACCAAGACATTCAATATGATGTGGTGAGGAAGTACCAAGGAATACAGAGTCAGATTGAGACATTATAAAAAGTCACACTAATTGCTCTTTTGTTCTTATTCTTGTCTTCACCTCCTCTTTACTATTAGGAAAGTTTACTATTCAAACTATGGAACCGAACTGTATATACTACGTCAAGATGAGATCTAAATCTCCTTTAGAACAGCAGACGATTCATCCTGGTGTATTATCTCGGTAGTTTGTCACATCAGCACTTCCAAATTTAGTCATTTTGGCTCCTTTTGCGCTGCCCATCGGGACTTCCAAGCGCAGTGTGAAAAGGTTTTTTGTTTTGTTGTTTTGGCTGTGTCATTGGTGGTTTTTGTTTTGCACGACTGACACTTGGGTTATAATTGGAACTAAAAAAAGCCACAGTTTGAAGCAAAAACGCACAAGTCAAAAAATTGGGTGAGAGTTACAGAGTTGTCTTCCTTTCGACAGTTACTTGTACTGGTTTCAAATCCATTGGCAAGAAGACAGTTATAGGGCAAAGAGAAATGGGACAAAAGGCTGCAATTACTGGAATCCGTCAAAGGGGAAGTTTTAAATGTTATGAGGGTTTTATGAGTGTGTGGGTGTGTATGTATGTCATCGGTTTTAGAGACAAATGCATTGATTGCTAAAGAGTTCTAAGCAGTATCCAAAAAACAAGACCTTGTCAACCATCTGAGGGTCTCCCGTGAATACACTTGATAAAGTGAAATAAGAAGTGCCTCCATGCATTTTATGTGATAAGAACGACATTGTTCTTGGGTTTTTCACTGTCGGAATAGGATGTGATGCACATTATAATTCATTGTGTTTTCAAACTGTGCCAGGAAGTATAAACCCTGTGGTTCCAGAGATTGCTACTGGAGGCTGGCTTCAAAATAGAGCAATCTCCCCTTCACTTGCATTTAAACTTCCCGGCTTCACCATTAAAGTATACCAGTTTAAAGACTGGTACAAACTTGGAAATTGGAACTTTATGGTAACACCATCACTTCATGACTTGTAAGTCATGAATTGTAAGGTGGTGGCACAATCTCTTTTGGCAGACAAATTTAGTTATTTTCTTTTAGCATTTTTCCACAGCTAAATTTTCTCTTACCCATTAATTGTAGAAGAAGACAATGAAACAAAACTATTACATTCTCTATTTCACTTCAGCTATCAGTTTATGCAGAGATATTTGTTTACTTTTCTTTCCTTCTTACTAGTTCAAGATATTTTCACAATCAATATCCCAGCACACAACCGTCGTGAGGACGTGGTAGAATGGAAAATGAATGAATATGGATCACATGATCGACTTTTCAACAACTGCAAATAAAAGCACCCTTCTGGAGCCTGTCTGCATAGTAAATAAGTCATATATATATATATGGTTAGGAGTTAGGGTTATATATATATATATATATAAATATATTTATATATATATATATATATATATATATATATATATATATATATATATATATATATATATATATATATATATATATATATATATATATATATATATATATAGAACCCTCTCTGTGTCTGTGCCTTAAATCCTTAAATAATGTAATATCCAAGTAAGAGTATGTGGGTCAGTGGAGCTTTGCTTTACCCAAGAGAGCTAGCGCCACACCCCAACACACACACCGACTGAGCCCCAAGTTGTCTGCTTGTCTGCCATGGTGGTTAACTCTCTGTGTGACGTCATGCATTTTTCATAAAGTCTACAAAGCTCGGTCAATATTTAATACCTTCGATTGACAACCGAGCCCTCTGGCAAGATTAGCCCCCCTATTTTCGCTTTTATCCATCTCTAGTCCATAATTAAATTAGCCATGTCTGCGCATGACAAAGAGACAGTCATTAGACAGTGAAGTTAAGCAGGAATGCTCAGAGTTGAGCTGGGCAGACATTGTAGATCTTTGCATTGTAGAGTGGAAAGGTGGGATAAATGTGGATCTGGTTCAAGCAAATAATAAATATTAAATGTTTTTTGTGGCTTGTCACGCTTATTTGTCTTTACTTGTCATTCAAATGAAATGAAGTTTAATTGTATGGCGTCTGTCTCTGTTGGAGCCAGTTTTGTTATTACTGACAAATGGGGTCAGGACCCAAACACCATACAAGTTATTCCTTTTACACAGTGTTACAACATATCCATGAAGCAAACATATCCAGAGCTGCCAACCTCCATCGACCCCATTTCAGAAGTACTCTTGTCCCATTTCCAGAGTTTTATGTTTTCATCAGGAGTGAATGTGATTCACGCAAATTCGATATAAAATGTAAAAAATAACGGACAATTTAAATCGAACTGTTGTTATCATGATTGGATGATTCACAATGCACTCGTGTTGCTGAATTCATCCAGTTTATAGTGCAGTTGAATCAAATTGGTAAGTAAGATGGCGGAAGGACGTAGCGATGGTATGGATTTTTTGCTTACTTTGCAACTATCTGCATGCAGGCTGTCATTTTCCTTTATCCTTATTTTCTTTCATTTCAATGGCTTCTTAGCTTTTTTATGTTTTTATGTTCACACTGACAAACTTGTTTGGCATTGTTTGTTTGCAGTGCTTCCCACCTGCTCACCACTAGACTTCCACTGTGACAATGGCAAATGTATACGGCGTTCATGGGTCTGTGATGGAGACAATGACTGTGAAGATGACTCGGATGAGCAGGATTGCCGTAAGTCTACCTTTTTATTCTATTGGAGATAGTTTAACATGCTCCGAAGCCAAACTTCACAAAATAAGTAACAAATCCAGACGAAATGTAAGGATAGACGTTAAACTGTAAAAATTATAATTGGTCAAGTGACTGCTCGTAATATCGAAAACCCATAAGGCGAGGCTCTTTTTGTCAAGACACTCCTCAAGGCTTGTAGAGCACTGCCCTCGAGCTGTGTCTGCAAAGCCAGTGTTTTGGATGTCTGGCCTTTCCATAATAGATGCTTTTCCATCAGAGAAATGGCTACCATAAATTATTAATACATTCATTCATTTGAATTGTAATGGTTACCTGGTATACCTTATGTCACAACCAATGATGTTAAATGATGGTGCTAGATGAATGATGTCCCTCGAAACCAAACAGGGTTGAAGAAATATATTCATGCCAACTATTTAGTTGACACGGTGCTGTAAATTGAGAATCATATTTATCCAATAGGTATTGATGCTTCATTTGGCTAAGGTGAACTGCACCTTTTGAGGACATTAAAATGTCCTTAAAGTTAGAGTAAATAGACCTGGTTGCATTGACTGGAATTTTGGGGGTTTGAAATCAAAGCATCAGAAGAGTTTGATTGGTACTCCCTTATTAAGATACTCTTTAATCACATTCTGTTTTAGATTATGTTTGCCCCTTGGCAGAGAGGGTCACTAAGTGCTTTTTCAAAATCCAATTTCATCGCATACAATATCAGTACAGATCAATATAAAAACCCAACCTCACCTTGCACATTCTCTGTAACATTGTAATAAATTTGTACGCTCATAAATACTGTCAGTAGGGCTTCATTTTCTTGCGACACGTGGCTCGAAATGCCAACACAAACGTTGTGCTAAGCACATATGACAAAGTATCTATCTTATGGTAAACTATACTTTTAGTTTGTGTCTATTCCCCTGTAATGATAAGGCAGGTAGTTGTGTACCTGTAATTTCTGATTATCATGTTACATTGTAACCTTAAATTTCAGGAAAATACATTTGTGGGGCGGCCCAGTGGGCAACGGGGTTAGGGCGTCAGCCCCACAATTCTGAGATCAAGGGTTTGATCCCAGGTCAGGGCCTTCTTAGGAAGAGCTACATGTTCTACTAACACGGTCTTTCCTTACCATCTTCTTCCACTGAACGTTGGTCTGGAACAAGCATTCGTGTCAGATTAGTGCCCCCGTTCTTTGCGGTGTTTGGGTCGTGTAATTGCAGTTTAAATTTATGGAAGGTTTTTATTATTATTGTTGACAAAAATTATTTAACGATAAATATTGTTAGCATTTTATCACCCAGGTCTAGGTTTGAATGAAGAAATGTTCTTCCTCTCTTCTCATATCTGCCCATGCCTATATTTCTAATATGACTTTGCCGGGGATGTAGAATGCTGATCAGGTAATAAAGAGAATTTTCTTTTTTTAAATTTTCAATTAAAGGCCAGAGTTATCAAAGACAAGCAATGCACAATTTTGCAAAAGTACTTGCGGTCACTGTGATGTGTGGATGTGGATGAAGGCAACTGCCACTTCTATGAGATTTTTGTTGCACTTAACAAATCAATTATTTACATAGTTGAATTCTAAAAAGGCTCGACCATTATGTTTTTATTTAATTGAAATGACAACCAACTACCCATCAAAAAGACTAACACTAGACTTAGTTGCCTTTTTAGGGGTGTTGTTGGGACCCTTTTAATTTTTCATGTAGCGGCACAAATTTCTGTTCCCCCCTCTTTTTCTCAAGTACTTATTATTTAATGCATTTTTCTCAATGCTTTGTTGCCCTGTTTTCCATCCTTTGGGACCCTGGTTTTATTTAGAAACAGTGACCTAAAGAGAATGTCCCATAATGCCCACACAAATCACATGTTGTTGTGTGAATGAGATTTGTTATTCTCTATGTTGAATAAAATAATATAAACATGAAACCACTCGCACGTTCAGTAAGCTTGGTAATGACTCGGCGCACCCTTTGCCCTTTGCAGCAGGTTGAGTGATAAGGGTCTTGAGGGCGTGTTCAACTTTGACCTTCCTTTGTTTACTTCAGTGATGGCAGAGTTCTTTTGAATGAAAGGCTTGTTTTTCCAAAGATTAAAATATATCTTAAATGTAGATTAAATTAATTTTGATTTTACACTTAGATATTTAGGAGGAAAACAAAAAGGTTGTGTGCCTGAATGGTGAAATGAAAAATTAAATTGGAAAACACTGTCTTTAAATATTAGATGTGTGTGAAGAAACATTTTGGAATAAGCTATGCACAGAATCAATGTTCAATCAGTGTTGAATACTTAAATTATGTTTTCCTATACGTATCTGTTAAACTGAAACGTCACTTCGTATGCCTTAATAACCTTATAAGAAATTCTTGAAATGGTAAATAAGTGGTGAAACGCATGCTCAATCCCTTGTATACTAGTGTTTTGTGGGTGCAGACGACATATGGGTATGTACTGCTTCACTGTGCAAGGAGCAAAAAGTAAACATCGACTGAATTAGTTATATGGAATGGTGGATTTTGAGAATTGTGCGATCTCCATGGAGCATAGAGAAGTATTAGCATATCACTGATCTATGATTCAGATTCGCTGTGTACACATTCCAGGACTGCTTTGTTTCATGTTACTCATGTCCTAAGTTGACTCACATTTGAAGCAGCATTATGGCTTGAAAGAGCTCAAACATCAAACTGCAATCTTTGCTCTCTCACGTCTCTGTGTTTCTGTCTCTTTATCTCTGTCTATTTATCTCACTTTTCGGCCACATGAACACCCACATGCACACACAACAATGGTAAATTATAGATTACCACCTGCCCTGGGCCATCCGTCATCAGTTCCCCTTGACTAGCGTGTTTACTATGCCTCAGGCTAGCAAAGCTGGAATTTGCCATCGATTAGGACCATAACTAGAGACTGTGGTTTTAAAGATCCATTCAGGGGTTTAATCATTGAGTGTCTGATTAATTAAAATGGAAGAGTTTGGCCATGGAAAAATGGTTTAAAATGAAAACAACTTCTGTGTCATAGCACTAAAAGTTAAGATGAGTCAATGACTCCTCTTTAACTACCTCATGTAGGCAGAGGGCATGGATGACTTATGTCTTTTATGTCCAGGCTCAAGGTTAACTTTCTTGTGAAATAGCACTTCCTTTTATATCACAGCTAGGATTTCCAATTAGGATATAAATCAAGCTGTGAAGCTTAGCAGGGGTAGCTTTAAATTTCAACTAGCATTGCATATGAATGAAGTTGGATTTTTTTTCCCATTTCTTTTTCTCTAAGCAATTTATTTCATCAGATGTCAACATGGCTATAGACTTGATTTAATTGACTCAGTGGAATTTGCTAAGTAATGGGCTTCGATTTTTTTTTTAAATATTTTTTTCTCCACTGTTCCGCTCAATATAGAGTTAAAACATCAAATAGAAACATGCATAATGTTACCTGTCAGCACTAGATGGACGGACACCTCTAAAACCTCATTCTAAAGTCAGTGCTTCTCCAAATTAGCATTATAGATAACACAAGTGCATGAATGATCAACTAGCAGTCCTGTGAATGCACTCTGTCGCCTATGTTTATTGAACTCAAGTTTACCTGCAGGCTAATGAAGATGAGCGGTGTAGAAAATGGATGAATTAATGAATATCATTAATTGAATAGAAAAAAAATCTGTGTTCCTATAATGAAATGTATTTTAAGGTGATTTATTCTGTTTTAATTCACGCCCTACCTACTGACTTCCCTGC
Organism: Stigmatopora argus; assembly: GCF_051989625.1. Lineage (NCBI taxonomy): Eukaryota > Metazoa > Chordata > Actinopteri > Syngnathiformes > Syngnathidae > Stigmatopora > Stigmatopora argus. Next base: position 16,147,006 of record NC_135388.1, on the reverse strand, counting down.
CTAAGGAAGCACACCCAACTTATAAACGCATGTGCATGGCAGCTACTATACATTGCAACTATGATGTATTTATTATGCAGTATTGCGAAATGGGAAATGTTGCCTACTTGCTTTTTTTTGACAACACTAATTGATCACGCCATCTGCTTCAGATTGGATAGTTCTCAATTAACCAAGATGGTTTAAAAATATTTATTTGGTGTGGCTGTGTGGTTAGCAAGTTGCGCTTAGAGTTCTGGGATCGGGGGTTTGATCTCAGCTCGGTTTTCTCTATGGGGAGTTTGCGTGTTCTCTTGCGTGGGTTTTTGCTGGGTACTCCGGTTTTCTCCCAAATCCACAAAACATGCAGTGCAGGCTGGTCAAACACTCTAACTGCCCCTAGGTATGAGTTTTAGCATGATTGGTTGTCCGTCTCCTTGTGCCCTGCAATTGGCTGGCCACTGATTCAGGTATGCCCTGCTCGTAGTTAGCTGGGATAGATAAAAAAACAAGTTAGTTCTTAAGATATGTATACAATTAAAACAGTGAAATATAGTGCTTCCAGCAATGCCGTCCGTCTTTAAGATTTACAGAATGATAATCTTGGTTCATTTACATAAAGGGACAATCAATTTTTATATATTCATTTATTTTTACAACCAAGAACTCGTGTTGCTTTATAATTTTCTCTACCTTTTTCCGGCTTATTTCAACATTGTCGCTGTAGAATCTATGCAGTTGTAATAAATTTTCTAAATATACTATCTTTCTCCAGCTCCCCGAGAATGTGAGGAAGATGAGTTTCAATGCCAGAATGGTTACTGTATCCGTAGCTTATGGCATTGTGATGGAGACAATGACTGTGGTGACAACAGTGATGAACAGTGTGGTGGGTACAAGACACCAAAAAAGCCAACAGTTCGCATAAACTGTATGTACATATTTAAAAAAGTCTAAATTGGTTCTTCCAGACATGCGAAAATGTTCAGACAAGGAGTTCCGCTGTACAGACGGCAGCTGCATTGCTGAGCACTGGTATTGTGATGGTGACACGGACTGCAAGGACGGATCTGATGAAGAAAACTGCCGTAAGTTTGTGTGTGTTTGCGTCATGTTCTTTTTGTCTTTTATCTCAAGGACAGTAATGGGACAGGGTTCTTACTGTATCAGTATTATGAGATTTATAGGACTTTAAATTTGGTAAACATTTAAATTAGGTTTTCAAGGTGATAAGTTCACCAATAGGCATTCCCCAAATTCACGCACCAATAAAGAGGAAAAGACAGTCTTCTGGAATTTTTACTGGCATGGAGAATGAACAGTTGGGTCTAAGTCCCAACTCCGTTCTGACCTTACACATATTTTCTGTTGTTTATTTCATTCGAGGGCCCTGATTACAATGTACATCTGAACTCTCAGGGTAGGGTGGAAACAGAAGTGAGACGTCAATAGTGTAAACAAATGAAGGTCTGGAAGAAGTCTTGTGGAGTCTGTGGTGGACGCATATGCCGTTCCCAGATCAGATTTGCAGCACTTCTCTTTGTTTAGACTAACTAAGATTTATCAGGGGCAAAGCATTTACATCGTTGAGAGCAAAACATACAATAATATGAAACTAATAATATCTTAGTACTTAAATATTTACTTAATATGATTATTTACAGGCCAGTGCATCATAACAACTCATGAGTTACAAATAGGATCGAATGAGAAAATTCCCTTGGTTGTTCACTTGTTGGTTTAAAATAAATTGATGCTTCGCAATTACTTTCTGTCGCGTTTTCCCCAGGAAGCATTAAATGTTTCGCACTTCCCCAACCAAAAAATAGTAGTTTTCTATAAAATTCTAAGTACAGCTTTGGATAACTCCTGAGTGAACTCTGACACTGAGCGCACCACTGCTATCTGTCGAATGAATTGCAATGACACTTCATTCTAGTCTGGCAAAAAGTATGTTTCTTGAGTCATAAGCTCCTAGCTATCGTGTTTGTGGTCGTGTCACTAAGTTTAGCTCGAATGAGTTTGAGGCTTATCATTGCCTTGAGTTTTTGATAGCACCCACTGGTGTGTCTAGTTACAAATAATGGCTGGATTACAAACTAGTATACATGTATAGAATATTTAATGTCAAACAATTCACTTACCATTGGCAGAAACAGAAATGAAGTGGACTTTTTGAGACAACTCAACGGGTTTCGTTTTAATATCTTAAAATGCAAACTGCCAAATTACACATGTTGCACACCTTGTTCAAATGATCGTCAACCATCTTCTCCTTCATGTAATCTCTAACAGAACTTCAAAGTACTTGAGACAAGTCAACATTTGAGCCATATTTTTTACTTTTGTCATCTGTTTACCCTGTGTGGATCCAGCTTCAGATGTGATGGCAGCCACCTGCAGTGCCGAGGAGTTCCAGTGTGCATATGGCCGCTGCATTCTTGACATCTACCACTGTGATGGAGATGATGATTGTGGAGACTGGTCAGATGAGTCAGATTGCTGTAAGATTGCCTTCTTTGACACAAAAACACACAATAAGCATTATCAAGGCCTTCTGCCTTCATTAAGTATTTTAGTCCAGACATTGAGACAAAATTCACTTAACCACAAAATACTCATAACAAATTGTGCTGTCATCTTATTTACAATTGCCTGACTCATTACTGATTGCCTCTTATTTATTTTTTCTTCTTCTAATGCAAACAATTTCAGCATGCATGGACATTTAGCATCAAGTGCTAGCCGGTACTCGATAGAACCGTAAAATATTGTATGTATGTGCACATGCACACAAAGAGGGAAATTGTGGTCCTGATTAAAAGAGTATCATGTTTCATACATCCCGTTCTCAACCTCTCCCCTCCTTCACCATCAGGAGGCTCTTAATTTGTTCTTTGTTTCATTCATTCATGGAACATACACTCTTTCTCTCTCTCGCTCTCACTCACCAGTTTACCCTTTGATGTTTTTATCTACACTCCGATAAGCATAACTTGAAGGTTTCCTGTCATTTGGCGTCACCAAGGTCAGAGTAGCCTGGGCGGTTCTCTTTGTTCCTCCCTTCCTCTCATGTCCAAAGTTTCTAAATATCTGCTTTACTGCTTTTACACACTTAAATGCATACAGTTGAATAGGAAGCAATTTTTAAAACACTTCACGTCTACACGAAGAAACGTTTTGAACATACACACAACCACACACACACTCCCACACACATCCACACAAGGCATTCCTCTGAGGCATAAGACATCCTAACACAGCATTCCAAGGTATTGCATCTCCAGCCGTATGAAGGGTGCTTTGTTAAGGGAGAAAAAGTGTCTTTCGCCTTGCCCTGTCTTACTACTTCTCATGTGAAGGCAAACTTGCATACATATATTGATATACACTTCACAATGATACATAGACTTGAAAACACCAAAAAATCCCATGCTTTGGTAACAGTGATACTCAGAGCTGCCAACCTCCATCGACCCCATTTCAGGAGTACACTGTTTCCGGAGTTTTTCCAGAGTGAATGCGATTCACGCAAAATCGACATAAAATGTAAAAAAAAATGTAGGAAAATTTAAATCAAACTGTTATTCCCATGCTTTTACATTAATTGAAATATTGTGTTTTTGCAAACTATTGAGAACATACACCATAAGGAAAATACGTTTATCTTTGTGTTTGGGTCCTTCTACGTGCATTTTACAGTCAGTAATTCCACCATGTGTCACGCTGAAGTCGCACATGCATGTTGTGCAATGTGCAAAAGTCAGTCCTTTTGGAGACGGCTTCCACATGGGATATTTCGTTATATTGCGAACTTCTAAACTTCTGAGAGTGTCTGGTCTTCATCCAAATTGCCATCAATTTTGCGCTTAACCCGAGCAGGCATATTGATAAGACTTACCAGTGCTGTGTACACCTACTTCCTTTTTGACAACCCCGGAAATTATAGGATTTGTTTCAAAACTAAAGACCGGTGGTTTAGTCAGCCTTAATAAACCTTACTTCCCTTATGAAAAACACGAAACGAAAATGTTAAAGCGATAGAGACTACCTACTGCTTCAAGGGATAACCCTGACCCAATAACATACTACATGCAAGTGGATTGTCGGTTTTGAAAAGGGGATAGCTACAACGGAGGAATCGCATATGTATGCGTATGCCTATCAGAGTAACTGTACCCCACTGACTTTCTGCTTGCCCACAATTTTCTCTCTTTGGGTAAACCAGGTGGCTGTTTTGATCATTTCTGCCTTCCTGAGCCAGCTGATAAGCCTACAGCAGGCTACAAACACTCATCGTGTCTGTCGACTTTCTTTTGCCTTCCCTCCCCCCTTGTCGTTTTTTTCATCTCTGGCCCACTCTTCAAGGAAACAGACACGTGTTGTCAGGAGAAAACATGCTCGAGAAACTCACATGATTTAAGTTTGTCTTTTATTGCACTAAAATCACCCTGAAACACATGATTGAAGATTGTCGTTCATCACACTTTAATCACCCTTTCTCCTCTACCTTCATATGCTACATGTTTAAGGATCACATTAAATTTCAAGTGTAAGAACTGGTATAATCTGTAAAAGTAACCATTTAAAGAACTAACAACTAAGAAATTGACACTAAATTAAAATCCTTTAAACTCGGAGCCTTTAACAGTCCTTCAAAACAAAAATAATGCAACATTATATATATATATATAATTTTACGTTAATTTTTATCATATTTATATGATGTTTTTATCACTGGAAAAATACATCACATTGCTAAAAATCTATGTATCAAATCATTTATCGATATAAGATTGAGACAGACCGTGATGTTAAGTACTGAGTTAGTACTGCTGAATCATTCTTTCATATAGTCACTCCATTTTAGAATATTTAATCTTACCATCTGTAGGTTAACAGATTTAGTAATACCTTCACTTGTTCCCGCATGATTAAGCATCAGTGTCCAGATCAAAATTCATAAACTAATGGCCTGATGGGTGTGGTGTTCAAGAGCTTCAAACGTTTGACCTCAATTTTTAAATATGATCGATAGAATTTGTGAAAAGAGTAACCTGTTTTAGTTACAACTCCATTTTTATCCACTATAATGTTTTGGCCATGTGGATCAATACTGATACCAAACTACATATTCTCTCTGCTGTGATAAACTTAGGGACGGTGTGAAATAGTTTGCAAAGGTGTAATGTCAAATTTAACTTATTTCCTCAACAAGATGAAATACCCTCACAAATAAGCTTAATGTTTCACGAGTCCCACAAACTTCAACCAAGATGTCTGAGTACAATCTGATTTTGATTTCAAATGCAATATGTGTGGATTTTTTTGTGTACAGCATCTCACCAACCATGCAGGTCTGTTGAGTTCATGTGCAGTAGCGGAATGTGCATCAATGCAGGCTGGAGGTGTGATGGCGAATTTGACTGTGATGATCAGTCTGATGAATTCAACTGCAGTGAGTAAACACTTTTGTCAATTCAATTTTAGCATGCATACATACGTATCCTATGGACTCTTGTTATGCTTACCTGATATTTGAATTGTTCTGCAGCCACATCTATGTGCACAGCTGACCAGTTTCGGTGTGGAACCGGACGTTGTGTCCGGTTGTCATGGCGATGCGATGGGGAAGATGACTGTTCAGACCGCAGTGATGAAGAGGGTTGTGAGAAAACTGGTGAGCCTGTGCATGAGATCTTTACAGAAGCCAAATATAGCACAAACTTAAATTGTAGTCATAACAACTGTGGCTCTCTCAGCAAAGTCAGATCTCTTTTTTTCAATTGGGCCTAAATGTACCTCTGGAAGAAACACTTGTCTTTTATGTGTTCAGATAAAATGAAGTGCTCTGTACCATATCATGGTCATACACAGTAAAAATAATAGAGTTTTATTTTATGTTTTTACTTAGATTCAGAATTAGGACACTAGAATAGATTAAGAATACTGTTTATAATAGGCTTATATTTTTGTAGAAATGAAAACGCTGTTTTTTCTATATTCCAGCATGCACCGTGCACTACTTGATGTCAAACACGAAAATTAGAAAAAAAGAAAAATCAATTAACTCTTTTCAGACATAAATCACACAAAGATTCCTAGGGATAAAAGAGCACAATGCTTTATAATAGGCTTATTTTTTGTAGAAATAAAAACGGCGTTTTATATATCCCAGCATGCCCCGCGCACTACTTCTTCTAAGGGGGAAAATGGAGTCGGGGGCTGCTTACCGTAGTTGCGAGACCAGTTGCGGCTCAATATTGATCATACATAAGGTGCACCGGATTATAAGGCGCAAGATCAGTTTTTGAAAAAAATGAAGGCTCTTAGGTGCGCCTTATAGTTCAGAAAATACGGTCATGCAGAATAATTTCAACCCCACTTGTGGAAATTTCTCCATTCTTCCGTCACTACTTCCTTTTAATTGAGGACTGTTAGAGAATACGAGCTGCAAAGAAAGAAAATGGGTCATCCCAGTGAAGATGTCTATAACATCTTAGAAGACTTGCACTGTATTCATGGCTTATGTCAACACAAAACAAAATGTGTCTGTTGCTTTCCTCACAGAAACATCTGCTTGTGCTCCTGACCAATTCCAATGTGGTAATGGACGCTGTATAGGTCAGAGGAAGGTGTGTAATGAAGTTAACGACTGTGAAGACGGGACTGATGAGCTTCCACACCATGAATGTCGTGAGTAGACATTTGTCACAGGAAGATTTTTTTTTAACTGTTATTTTGGGAATTAACGTTGTGCTTCCTTTTACACTCCTTTTTTAACAGCACCTTAGAATAATACTATTATTTTAAATCTTGACATTTTAGAAGTGGAATTTTGGAAAAACGTCCTGTTAAGTATTAAAATAGCAGTAATCTTTTAGCCATAACATACATGGCCTTAACAAAGGCAGATGGAAATTACGATGCCTGTCAGTGAGAAGTGGGTAGCAAATTGAGGCCGGTTAATGCTGTGGGTGCGGTCATGAGGACTTTGTCCAGTATCATTCTTATGTGATCTATGCTAGCTGTTGACATTCCTTGGTTTAACATAGCTTTCGTATACATGGGCCAGATGAGGGCTGTCATTCACTTCTGTAAGTCGACCCATATCTTTGTTGTATAACTGGGCCACAAACAAGCCAAGGGACATTGTTCTTAGGATAACATGTAAGCCTTGATAGACACAAACACAGGTACAAAGAAGAAGAATTAAATTGGAACAGACTGTTTCAAGTTACTATACCTGTTTTAGTGTAGGGAGGGTACTTTCTCTTCTTTCCCTCCTGAACGCAGAAAAAGCCTTTCGTCAATTTAAATGGCTGCTGTTTTTTTGATTATCAAAAGCTGAACGTTGTGGCGTATGGACACTGCCTTCTCATTCTCTTTGACATTCTTATAAATAAAATCTGTGCATGAAACAATTGTACACCTCACGACAGAGTGGTTGCACAGTTGCAGAGCAGCAGATAGACTCACCAAATCTAAGTATGGCAAGCTAAACTAATCTACAGCAACCCATTAAGCCACAATGTACAACATTTCCTTTTCATGTATTGTTTTCCTTTAAGCAAAATCAGTGTATTACCATCTCAAAAGCCTAGGAAATGTTGACGTAATGAGCGATGCAAACTATTTATTGCGAACTCGCATTTGATTGACTAAAACACTTCTGCCATTTAAAAATGGCTGCTCAGGGCCATTTTGCAATGCTAAATTTTGGACTACAAGCGCCTGGGGTCCACTTATGATGTGGACATCATTTTTCTCAGAAACTACATCATGTAAAAAGATAATTAATTATTTGTTTTTACACTCATCAGGTCCCAATTAGCCGAAATATCAAAGAGAAAATAAAAATGCATGCCTCGCAAGAGTCTGGGTCTTAGGAGGTTAAATATTGGCATTCATTTAATATTTTCTCCACTATTATTCAGCAGAAGCATGAAATTATTTTATTTTCTTAAACAATTTTTCTATTGCTGGTATGCAAAATAAATGTATGAGTATGTATGAGTTTCATCAATGCTTTTATACTGAATCATATCCAAGCTAGTAACCTTTAACAAATGTACGGTATCAACGACAAGGTAATGGAAAAAAGTAAAAATTTTAACAACCGGTGTCCTGTCAAACTTGTAATATAGCCAAATGTGACAGTAGCGACACTTGTACACACTGAGCATACTGGCTCAATTTACAATTTTTCTGTTCCCTGTAATGTTTCTATCTAGGTCCACGCCCCACTGATGGCAACTGTAACCAGAATAATGGTGGTTGCTCCCAGAAGTGTCAGATGCTTCGAGGTCTGGTCCAGTGCACCTGCCACACTGGATACCGACTGATGGATGATGGCAGATCGTGCCAAGGTATTTATGTGCATGTATGTGTTAGCCTAAGGCAGCTATGCCAGACTGGTTGGTCAGTTGTTGCCTTGAGTATCATTACACATTCCTGAAATCTGAGAGAATAAATGTGGAAGACCATGATAAAAATAATTTCTGATGACCTCAAAATGATAGTATGAAAAGTCAGTAGGCTTTAAAAAGACAGAAAACATGTTTAGAAGCAATATGGGAATATAGTACTACAAATAACTAAAGAGAACCAAAGTTTTTTCCCCCCCTCAGGTTTCTCCATGTACATTTAGATCAGTCTTTCCCAACCTTTTTTGAGCTGCGGCACACTTTTTGCATTGAAAAAATCTCAAGGGACGATACCATCTGAAAATATTTTAATTTTAAAACTATGTCGCCTATATTAACTAGTCATTCTCATCAATGTTTTATCAACAGGAATCACATAAACCTTCAAAAGTATTCCAAAATCTAATTTTTCACACAGACTTAAAACCAAACAACTTCCGGATCATGTTAGAGAAAAACAAGCAACAAAATGACTGTTTCACAATTTGAATCTTGTAATGGTATCATCTATGATTTAACGTTCATCATATTTTGATTTTAACTTTGTAATAATTCAATTTTAATCTCGTTATATTGATATTAATTCATCCCTCTGAATATTACATTCTATGAGTACTTGCAATTTCATTGCTCACGGCACACCAGTGTGCCATGACACATTGGTTGGGAAACACTGCATTAGATGGATTCCCAATTTTAATGAGGTGTTTAGTCATATGTATTCTATTGAAATATCATCAGTGAACATCCACCAGGCCAGTCAGGAGACATAGTGTCCCCCCGACGTGTCTTGCTTCCCAGTGGAAGTTGCCCAAAATTCCTCACTAATGATCTACCACAGCTGGTTCATCTTGATGCAGAGGAGCATTAGGTATATTTTGAACTCCTCCCGCATGACAGAGCACCCTATTGCTAAAGGAGAACCTGGACACGCCATGGAGGAAACTCAATTTGGCCACTTGTATCTGAGATCTTGTTCTTAAGGTTGCAACCCAAAGCTCGTGAGGGTAGGTGAGGATAGAAACGTAGATGCGTGAATAGATTTTGTTGCCTTTCGGATCAACTCATTTTCCATGGCAGACTGATGCAGGTCCATCTGTAGATTTCTCGCTTCATTCCTCGTCCAACTCCCCAAGATATTTAAACGCCCCCACTTTGGAGAAATACCTCATCCTTGATGGGGAGGGGGGCATTCCCATTTCACCTTTTTCCTTTTGAGAACCATGATCTCAGGTGGTGCTGATTCTCATCCCAGCTGCATAACACTTGACTGCAAACCCCTCCAGTAAGAAGCTTGATAAGGGTAACTGAAGTAAATCATGTGCAAAAAGCAGAGATAAGACACTGAGGCCACCAAACCGGAGCCTCTTAACGTCTCGGCTGTCCTTAGATAGTGGATTAAAGTTATGAACTAATGATGTTACATGAGTGCTTTAAGACCTGACTGGTGACTATATATGACTGCTAATTTATGATGAAATGACACATTGTAAATCACATCAAATGAAAGTCCTATTTTAACACCTTTGCATTCTTGAGATTGAGCCATAAAATGGTTTCTGAACCCTTCAGAAGTTTTATAATGATGTCTCACTGTCTTGTCTCCCTTTCTTCTTTGGCCTTTTTGGTGTATTCCAGATGTGAACGAGTGCGCTGAAGAAGGCTACTGCAGTCAGGGCTGCACCAACATTGAGGGCGGCTTCCAGTGCTGGTGTGTTCAGGGCTATGAGCTGCGGCCCGACAAGCGCAGCTGCAAGGCACTGGGTAAAGATCCACTGTACTGTGTTCAAACTTTTAAATGACACTGCGCATCAGTCAGGCAGCTAGGGTTTGACCAATTTTTTTATGTGGCTGCATGTTGTTTATATATTCCTTGGGAGTAACTGTATTCATTGCTGACTCTAAGGCTTTGAACATATTCTGAAGCTCTGGAGTGGATTTAGATGTTGTGAGGGTTAAGTGCTGCTGCATCAGCCCATCACTCTATTCAAGAAGCCATTTAAATCCAAATCGTGACCAAATGTCAAATTCAATGAACCTTTTACTTGGATGAAAACATTACCCACTGATTCTTAAATGCCACAAGTTTTCTTTCTTTGATGTCTGTCTTTGTCTTTGGCAGGTCCAGAGCCGGTGCTGTTGTTTGCCAATCGAATTGATATTCGTCAGGTTCTGCCGCACCGCTCTGAGTACACATTGCTGCTAAACAACCTTGAGAATGCCATCGCTCTCGATTTTCATCACAGCCAAGAGCTGGTTTTCTGGTCGGACGTAACACTGGACCGCATCATGAAAGCCAACCTCAATGGATCCAATGTGGAAGAAGTTGTCTCTACTGGTTTGGAGAGCCCAGGTGAGAATAGGTTCCAATAAGAGCCTGTCTCAGATACATTTGTGATCATTATATTAATCAAAGGTGTTGTTTTGTCTTCCCTGCTTGTGTTTCCCACATCCTCACCCCTTAACTCTTTATCAGATCCTATTATTTTGCAAATATTCCTGTTTCTTGATTGAGATCTAAAAAAAATCTACACTTATCTTGTTATTTCCTTAAAAATGTAATTTACCAATTTATTCAAACAGACAATTTCCCCTCCCACAGGTGGGCTAGCCATTGATTGGATCCATAATAAGTTGTACTGGACAGACTCCGGGACATCACGCATTGAGGTGGCTAATCTGGATGGGAGTCATCGCAAGGTGCTGCTGTGGCAGAACATGGAGAAGCCCCGAGCCATTGCGCTGCACCCTATAGAGGGGTAGGAGCTCAAACATTTAGATGTGTACTGATGCACAGCAGATGGTTTCAAATGTTCACACTATCCTCTCTGGATGTGTCCCAGTTGTTGTGTAGCTCAAGAGTAGGGATTACAGGTTGGCAACACTGCATTTCCCACAGTCAAGTGTCTCTGAGATGCAAAGATTTGACAGAAGCATAACTGACTGAGACTCTACGGCTTAGTTGCAGTGGCAAAAAATGAGCAGGCCAGATAAAAACATAGAAAAATATCAAGCTAGAACATTGAAATGAGTTGTTAGGTAGTCTTTTATAGACATCTGGAAGTAATAAACTGCGCCAATCCTAGGCATGTATTTTTTTTTCTATAGTAGCACAGAAATAGCTGTTTTGACTCATCGCCAGTCCTAGAGGTTTAAACTGAACATCTAATACTGGCAACCCCATGTTTCTCCTCAGTAAAATCTACTGGACTGACTGGGGCAACACGCCTCGCATAGAGTATGCCAATATGGATGGCTCGAACCGACGGGTCATTGCCGACACCCACTTGTTCTGGCCAAACGGCCTTACAATCGACTATGCTGGCCATCGCATGTACTGGGTGGACGCTAAACACCATGTCATTGAAAGAGCCGACCTGGATGGACGTAATCGTAAAGCTGTCATCAACCAAGGTAAACATCTTCTTTTGAAGTAATAGCGTTTCCATATGGTGACCACTTGAGTGATAAAATAAACTTTGATGAGCACATTCTGCTAGTTTTCCATGCTCTCCTACAAAAACAGCTTTGCCTCAAAAGATCAGAATCTGTATCCTTTAATTCTGAGACTCATACACAAACATCAGTTTTACACACTCCT